>NW_019386008.1:139094-276412 GCF_000671375.1 Centruroides sculpturatus | reverse complement strand
ATATATTTTTTTTAAACTAAAGTTTAGGATTTATTATGCAAATCAAAGTGCTCGACCTTGACGCTTAATTTGAGTCAGCCATTGTTTTTGACAGACAAGTTATGAATATTAAGCCCTTGCCCCATTTGCGAAAACGTGGTCGTTATTTTTAAATATATATATTAAAAATATTCTCATAATTTCTGAAATCTTTTAAAATATTACACTTTTTTTCCTTTTTTTTAAAATCGTGACTGGCTGGTAACAGTTTATGTATAAGCCTACGAAAGGGAGTAATTACATACTCAATACGCTGTATGTATATTTGATTTCGCTTTGTTAATTTACAATTTTGAGACTGGAAAACTGTTAAAATTGTTGATTAAAATGATGGAGAAACATCAGAAATTATTTAAAATTCTTTAAAATTAGATTGTTTTCGATTACGAAGCGTTTAAAAATGTAAATTGAAGTATAACCCTGTTTTAAACGATTCTTCTTAATAAGGCTGCTTTCGTCGTTTATAATGAAAATTGGAAATTTACAAAATACTTTAATTAAATTTATCAATGATAATCAGAAAGCTAATTATCAGCAATTAGTATCGCTTACAACAGAAATTTTTATTTTACTTTTAACCTAACAGGTTATTGTTACGGCGTAAACTTACTTCTTAATTTACTTATTAAACAAGTTTTGACGATAATAGTTCCTCTTGTTTTCTGATATTAGCGCGAAACTCTATTAAATTACACCATCTTTCTTCCTTTTTTTTAAAAAAGAAAAAAGATAATTATTTAATCAATATATTACGAGG
This sequence comes from Centruroides sculpturatus, assembly GCF_000671375.1. NCBI lineage: Eukaryota > Metazoa > Arthropoda > Arachnida > Scorpiones > Buthidae > Centruroides > Centruroides sculpturatus. The sequence continues at coordinate 275,616 of NW_019386008.1, read as the reverse complement.
AAAAATTGATATTTCTATCTTATTATGGAGATCAATCTCGGTTTTATTGCTTCTTTATCGTCGTGTTGTTCTTTATTTCCTGAATGATGTTTGAAAAATGCTATATGTATGTTAGGGAATTAATTAATTTTAACAATTGACTTTAGTCTTTATGGGGGGGGACATCTTGTATAGTGTGATTTTTCGATGGTAAAAGTTTGCTTTGATGCAATTCAAAATGCGCATTTCTAGCCGAAAATCTTTTTATGATAAAGCAAAGTATTTTCCCGGAAGGAAGACTGATGGTATCTTTTATTCATTGTCAATCCTTTGGCGACTATGGTGTTCTGACTGCATATCGTCGACGGTATGCGTCACGAGGCGAAGTGCAGCTGACGTCCCTGTCACGTGTCCCACGGTCGTGTGATGTATGATGCTGTTGTCGCCTACAAAACGAAGTCTCAACGGCCGTGTGACAGACAAATAATCTGTCAGAGCGGTATGGCAATCAGCAACACAGATTGTCTATTGTTTAGAGACAACATCTAACCCAAGCGGGAGATTGTTCGTAGGTGCGAAGTGTGGAAAGCCAAAAAGCTTTAACAAAACCTTTTACAAAATAGCATACTTGCATTTTCTTTTTTTAAAAAATTTAAAGCTTAACCCGAACTGGATAGATAAGAAAAACAATCAATTATTTAACGTGTTTATTTTACTATCTGTTGAACATATTTTATAGAAATCTCACATGCGAGCTAACGTTTACAATTTAAGAGGATTACCTCGGAGAAGAGGGGAAAATCGATGTAAAAAAAAATAATAATAAATTGATATACAGTTATTTTTCTCGTGCAAGACACAAAGGAAGAAAAGTATATCCGGAGTCACAAAGTCTGTAAACAATTTAGGCCGATTACTTAGCCGGAAAAGAAGTTAGATTGGCCTCTGTGCCTCAAGCTATGACTATAGAGGAAGATCTAAGGAAGCCGAAACCTCAATCTATACACAAACTTTGTTAAAAGGTTCTAATTCTGCAGTAAAGTACCAGTTTAAATGGCTGATAAAAGTAAAAAAAATTCTCGTTTTGTCAAATGGCCGAAGAGTATAAACAACAAAATTCCTTTTGTTTTTTTTTCCTCTCTTTGTAAAGGAAATTTAATAATATTATGTTTATCCCAAATATATAAATATCTAATTATTTTGTTAAAACGGTAAAATTTTTATATTATATACGTATTAATTATTTATTCTTATAACAAGAAGAATCGGCTAAGCGATGAAATTTTTCCTTCTATTAAAGACAGAGAGAGAAAAACACCAGCAAACTTTCACTGATCAAATGCCGTTGAAAAGCATATTTACGTGCTCTCCAAGATTCAGATCAGTTGAAAAATATATATATAAAAGATCGGCAAAAATCCTGAGGGTTTCCTTTATATAACGTGACGCGGAGCCATTTTGAAAGTCGATCCAGAATAAAACAATCGGAGATCCATATAACGTTTATCATCCATCTAAAGAACTATTAGAAGAGAGGAGTGGGAAAATGTACACAGTTTATCGACTAGTTTCTCCCGGTGTCGCAGATCACCGAGTTGACAGATGGATCACATATGTCTACACACGCCTTTGTCTCGATGACCAGTTTATAAATCGATCTCTCTCTTCAATACACCTGAGATACTCGAATGCACCTGCTTAATTTTTTTTCACCCTTTCTTTATTTCTTAGTCTAGGTAAGAAAATGGAGAAGAAGAAACCGAATTAACGATTATAGAACGAAAAAGTTTATTTATTTTTGATAATGTTACGTTTTATAACCGTTAACTGACTGAATATACCGCGAGCGTGTGTCTTTCTGTGTGTGTGTGTGTGTATATATATATATATATATATATCTATGTACCAACTCTTATTACTTTCACTTCGGATATGGTCTCTTCGTACGCTGTGCACGCACGTCATCAAAAATCAATAGGTCTGTCTCTATCTTCTTTAGCGAGTACCTTATACAGACGACTGTGCTGCTCCGGCGGATGTTCCGGCTATAACTGAAGGGAAAAAAAACGAGAGTAAAAAAAAACTGGTAGAAGGAAGAGGAAAAAAAAGAGAGAGAATCACGAACGGGATGTACAATCTCCTAACCTACGAAATGTATCTAAAATACAGAAATTACTAACTTTTGCCGGTGTCATTGACATCTTAATCAGAGAGGAGGATGATAGCATCTGTAGATTGACTCTATTGTTGCATCAGCACCACGTGATGCGGTGTTACGGAAGTTGTTGCCATGGGAACGTCACTCCTGCGCCCAACTTTCCCTGACAGTCACCCTGTCCTCTTAGATGGGTTACCAAGGTAACAGTAAAGATTGTTGCGAAGACTGTTTATTCTCGGATGTTTCGACTCTTGTTTTTCTTTTTTTGGCTATTGTTGTTTCGCGTGTTGATTTCCGTTTCCCTTTCCGGGAAATGGTGGGAATGGTCTTGATATATCTACTCGGAGATAAATGTCTTTGATGTTTTGCTTTCACCTAATTGGATTTCCTGAATAGAAATTTTATTAGTAATTTGTAAATGGATGAGCTCGTCCATTCTTTCCTCTTCAGTTCTGTCTCTACAAGCTACGAAAACGTGGAAAAAAAGTTATAAAAGTTTTTAACATAGAAATCCAGGTTTGAATCAAAGATTTTAGAAGATTTTTAGCACAAATTTTCAAATTTTGACTGTTTATATAAATAAATAATCCAGGATATCTCTAGAAAAGGGTAAAACGTATCTACAGAAAGTACTTTGAATAATATACAAAAATATAACATAAATAATCTACTAAAAGAATAAATTATATTAATAATCGTTTAAAAACTCTTGAAAAGAGGGTACTTTCATAGATAAAACACGTGAGAAGATATACGAAGAAAAATCCGATACCGTAGATAATCCAAGAAAAAACGTATTACACTAAAAGAATTTACGAAAAACTAAAAGAATAATGAAAAATAATCCATACAGAAAACGACATTACAGAAAATATAGTAAAATTTATACCGAGAATTATTTTATGCCGTATAAAAAGCGAGAAGAAACAACGTATAACTCAATTTCGACTGGATATTTTGCTCGACGTTGCTAGAGTAGAGAATGACATTATATGAATACCAGAGCGATAAATTTATTGCTATAATAGATTAAGAGAAAATTTAATAACGTATGCGAGTAAATAAACGTTTTAAAAGAAACCAATTTAAGTAAAAAGGACAGAAAAATGTCACTCGATTGTCGCAATCGGTCGGAAAACGGTAAAAGATAAATCCACTTCATAATGGAAGACGAGATGTTAGGAAAGTGTCGCCCCGTCTTTCTCAGCCCGTCACCTGATATCCAATGAGGTGATATGCTGGGTGGTGTGCCTACTCGATCAATAATGAATGAAACAGTTTGGCGTAGGTCACATCGACCGTATACCGACGGGGAATGTGACGCAAACAAAATGTCACCCGAGTCGTCACGTCTTTGCGTAAACTTATTCAATTCAGTAATCCTCCTTTCCAATAGCAAATTTCCAATTGGTGTTCTGGATACTTAATACAAGAAGGAAAAAAAAAAGTCGTTTTAGATCGCGACACGGCACTGGATTATTAGAAACTGACGTAATCTACGTTACGATCGGATGCCAAACGTGGCGAATAATAGCGAATCTTTTAAGTGGTAGGGATTGATAAAATAGCAAACGTGGCACCGTTTTAAAGCACTAAACGGGCAAAAATTCCCGGTAACACGATTAAAGACACAAACATAATAGATTTTTTTTTTTTTAAAGGGATTGACACCGGCACGCAGATGTCAGAGCGCAGTCTTATGCGAAAAACATCAAGTATTCATTATCATTTGCAGAACTATTATAGGACCGTACACGCAGACTCGGCATCGATCCCAGACGCCAAGTTCTCTCTTAATAATGACGTAATTAAATTAGTTTTTCGTTTGTATGTCGGAGTTGGAGAATGGCGAAGCATATATCCTTCATGGCATATCTGGAGTCAACCGCATTAATTGGGAGTAACTCCGATGTTGCTGCTTGAACAGTAACAAGGCCTCATGCAGAGAAACAGTCATCTCATTAACGAAAGAAAACTGACAGAACATATTCTCCGCTGATTAAATATTTGATTTGTGACTGTAAGACACTCTCCATATTTGCCTTATTGTTTTCTGATGTTTTGCTCCAAGTTTTTTTTTTATCTTCTGAAAGATTTTTTTTTCTTTCTTCAAAATGAATGATCTACTAAAATTCATGATTAAGAGATTTATTTTAAAAAAAAGAATAAGAGAAAAACTAGACAAATTGTTTTAAAAAAACGTGATGACTTGACGGTTTATACGTTAATTTTCTCATTTGTAACGTGGAGATTTTGCGACGAAACAAAAAAAAAAGAATGATATTTTGAAATTATGTTTGTCTTCAAGCGTTAAAAATAATGGGAGAAGATTGGAAACAGTTTTATGTAACTCGACTCTTCCAATTCAAGATATCGTGTTGCTTATAAAATCTATATAAAAAAATAATTAAAAAATGAAAAGAAACTGATAATAAATATCAAGAAATTTAGTTTTTTTTTTAAGAAATAGAATTTATAATCCGAGCAGAAGCGTCACTATACATAAGATAATTTAAGGCACATCTCCGTAAAAGTCGAAGAACCTGTGACAAGACGAACTCTTGTATGTTTTGCATCAAGAAGCCTTCTCATTGCAAGCAGGTGGCACCTGGCCTTCCGAAAAGCAGAAACGATTCTTCAGCAACATTTCAAAAAATCGTAGAGGTTAGACGGTCTTCTATCCCATTAAAAACTTTCCATTTTTCAAACGGGAAAGAGAGTAAAGAAGGAAGGAAAAAATAAATAAATAAAAAATAAATAAAAGACCAGTGAGAGAAACAATTTAAAAAAATAAAATAAATAACAACATCAATAAAAACGAAGTTAAATCCATAAAAATCACACAAAAATATTTCGGGCTAACAGCCGGTAAGAAAATAACATCACCGGTTACCACACTTACCGGTTAACGGATCACATTAACGAGCCACGTCCGGTAAAGCGGGCAGGATTTGTAAAGAGGAATGTTTTACGACTGTAGTGCACATGTACACGTCCGCTATCTACAAGTTGGACGGGTAGACTGGAAGGCGTGCTGGGGACGTACTTACAACGGCACCAAGCAACCCATTCTATTAATACCGAGTGACATTGCCTATCTCATTGCTCCATCTTCCACAATACTAATCTGTCTTTAAGTTTGTACTGCCAAGTGGCTGTGACGCATCGAGACTCCCGACTTGCTCCTTTATTCTTCATCTGTCACATATTCGAATCATTTTTTTTCTTTTTCCTTTATTTTTTTTTTTTTGTGAGGACACGTTTTAAACCCGCTGACGCGCAGCGGTTAGTAACAGCGATATAAGTTACTTTCGTAAATTTCTTGATTGAAAGGGAACAACTAAGTTTGGAATGTCATCCATTTGTTGATAACAAAGCTTGTAAATCTTCCTTCTTGGCTACATCCGTTCTATTCCTAGCATTCCTAGCGGTAGGGGTTGTTTTACTTGCTTCTGACGTCATCGACCGTCTATATTTGTCTGAATGCTTCAGTGGATTATTTGTCGCACTCGATTAAGTTTTATTTGTTTATTTTGCACGGTTTAAATTCGGTAAAAATTATACTTAATCGCGTCCTATTCGTAGAACTCGATCAACGTCGCTGTTATGGAGAAAAATTGAGAAGTTCTAAGACGAGAAGCGCGTCGCTTCGCGTCGTCGCGTCGCTAAGAAACGATACTCGATCCAGGTTGATAATCCGCTCCGGAATTTTCTCTCGCATCACTCGCGTTAAAAGAAAAACGAGAAGTTAATCATATTACTAATCCGGATGCGATTTAAGTACCGGCAGAAACGGATGCAGGCGAAGTGACGCTACGTATCGCGAAGCGACGTCGCGACGACACGAGAACGACGTACAGACTCCAAACACTCGTTCCACTTACTCATTTATTTATTTAAAACCATTTTAAATGATAAAATTTCCAATTTAAAATATGTCTCTTTTTTTTTTATAGTAGAAGAAATATAAATAAACTCCAACTTTACGGAGTCAGTTTATTTTTGTTTCTACGAAGCGACGCGTCGTCATCCTTGTTATTAAAAGTCTCAAATTGTGCTACCGCTTGTTTATAAAGTAGAAGGTGCATAATTTGAATATTCCCATTGGTAAAGTTGATGGAAATGGGTAGGAGCATACGTCAGTTTGACGTTTTTGCCCGGAAGATGGCTGCGCTGTCAGAAAGCGTTGAAATGGAAGCTGTCAAAGGAAAGAGACCTGACAAACAACCGAGTCACCTGCGCTCGGTGACATGCTGGTAATTTGTCGACATGTCGTTAAATGTCTTTGCTCTTTTGCTCCACTGTTTATCCTTTTTTTCCTATTCACACACAAGAGCCACGCGAATAAATTCCGGGCAAGCGAAAAATATTTACTAAACTCTATTTTTACACCCAACTGCAGCGGTCCGTTTCCGCCATTATATAAGTAGATTATTTAAATATGCAATATCTCACCACGCGTTTGTACGAATAAGTAGTCTCTTGAAATCTCTCTTATTTTATTTTTATTTTATTTTTTCCTATTTCTGGATACTGTTTATTGAGAAGAGGAGTTAAGCGAGAGCCCCTTAGCGCTGGAGGGACTCGAACCATACTAGCACCTTTATATCTGGGATACAAAAATAGCATTCCGGGGACTAATCTTGGCAACATATTCGTGTCTGGTCAGCCGTACAAATGCTTGCCAAAATCGCGAAAACCTTGTTTTGTAAAAACAATTTAAACAAGCCAAATTTTTATCTAAAAATATTATTTTCTTTCTACATTGATTATTCGATATTCCTTCGTTTTTCTCGATGTAGAGACTCGAATTAAATAAGGAAAATTAAAATAAAAAAAAGACTGGTTTTTATATCCATTTTTTGAATTAAAATACCAAATTTTTGTTGCGAGTTGCTGGCAAAGCAACGTTTTAAATTGTCGATAAAAAGGGAGATACGGCGTTATATCTGTTTAAGATGTATGTTTATCTGGAAAGAATGTGTTTAAAACGTTTTAAAATAATATATTTTGATGGTTTCGAGGTTTTTTTTAAGGCCCATATCAAAGGAAATAATTGAAGCTTACTCACTAAAACGCGTCGTCTTGTTGATGGCGAAATGACGATTCTTCATCGCATCTGGTATTTCTAATTAAGGAGGAAAAAACGAAAATATATTATTATTATTGTTATTATTACACAACAAAAATACCAAACAAACACTTTTTTTTTTCCACACTGTAAACTCGTTCTGACCTCACACCTTGTGGAAATCCGCATTTGAAAGGTGAAGCAGGTCACTGACCGTCAGTACATCTGCGGAAGCACGATCTACTCTAAAAAAAAAAAAAGAAGGAAAAAAAAAGTTACTAGATTTAGACGATTTAGAACTAAAACATCTACTCGATAACAAAGTTAAAAAATGGCAAAACTGAACTCGTTTTCTCGATTNCCATTTTTTCGAATTAAAAGTATAATTTAAAGAGAAAATTTTAATCTTTATTGATGAGGAATGAAAATAGCATTTTTTTAAAATAGAAAATAAAATTTTCGAAGAAATTTTATTTAAAAAAAGAAAAAAGAAAAGAAAAAATAGAAATAAATAAATAAAAATTTAAGTTTTAAAAATCGATTTAGATTCTAGATAAGAAGAAAAAGGTAAGTGTTTTTATAATTATTTTTAAAAATTAATTTAAAATTTAATGTAGTTTATGTTTTTAATTTGGTTTATTTATCGGTAAGTACATTAATGATTTTTGAATAGAAGAAAGAATATGCATGATCGAAGACTAATAATAATAATTTTCATGGATTAAATATATCCTTATCGATTGTAATAAAGCGCTTTAAGTCGCTTTAATTCTTTACTAGTACGATACCATTTTTGGCAGGCGTATCCTCAACAAATTTTCAGAAATATAATTTTCATTCTTATCTACGATATGTCTACCTTATGGATGGTCACAGAGCAAAAACAATTTCTGTTTTTTAGATTCCGGCATCGTATGGTGATGTTGGCAATCTGCCATTCGGTCGCCTCTACTTAAGTAAGCATCTTATGACACTTAAAGCACTTTCTTATAAATCAGAATGGATATAATCGGTTGTCTTTCTCTCTTCCTGATTTTTTCTCTTTCTTTTTTTTCTTTTTAAACTAGCGACGCGAGTTGAGAATTTTCCTTGTTTATTGCCAAGAATATTTTGCAGTTTCTACATGATTATTTGTATATTTTTCTTCCATTTCTTGTGTATTTTTTTAAATGTAACTTACAGGGAAAAAATGAAAAGAAATAAATTTTTTTGAGTTAGTTAATTTGTAGCCTGCATCATTTTTAAAAGTGTATTTTATACCATGTCGTGTCTTCTTTATATTCCAAGAGATATAATTCTTTTTGATATTATCTTTTATCCGAAATAATCTTGATTGATGGATGATTGACATGCTATTCTACTCGACAATAATGGATCACATCTTCCATTTTGATCATTTTTCCATTCTTTCTGATTAAATTATAAAGGTAGGGAGAAAAAAAAAGATTCTACGGTTCGTTTAACCTTATATTATTAAAGATTAAAAGAGGATTTCTTATTATTTATTAATGATTTTATAAATTAAATCGCTTAAGTTACATATTATGTGTTTTATATTTATTATTATTATACAGTTCGAAAAATAGTAATTATCGACTTTCAACGAACACAGAATCTTATTTAAAGGGATAAATAATTAAGGAATCGTCACTCGAGTGTTAAAAATCCGGCTATCAATCTGACAATTTAATTTTTTTTCTTTCGTCTTTTACTTAGAAGATCTTTAGTTGTCTCATTACTCATGTGATAAGCAGCTCTGATACACATCTTTTGTTCTTTTTGTTCAAGATTTTACCTTAATTTTACTTAGTAATTGGTCTGTTTCGAATTTTTAAGTATAATATCTTAGCAAATCTGTTACAGGTTTTTGTATTCGTGTAGAAAAATTATAAAAATTCTCTGCATTTTTAAAGTAATTAAATTAAATTATGAAGTATAAGTTATTCATTACATTTTTAAAATTAGTATTTTAAATTTTACATTTTGATAAATAATTTCTTTATTTTAAAATATTTTATATCGTGATTTTTAATAGTTTATTATAGTTTTAACATAGAATTTATGTTTTTAAGTGTTGTAAAGCTGCAATATAAAAGGTACCCCCTTAATTTTTTTTTAACGTTGTGCCTTGAAACATAGTCTCNAAGGTGAAGCAGGTCACTGACCGTCAGTACATCTGCGGAAGCACGATCTACTCTAAAAAAAAAAAAAGAAGGAAAAAAAAAGTTACTAGATTTAGACGATTTAGAACTAAAACATCTACTCGATAACAAAGTTAAAAAATGGCAAAACTGAACTCGTTTTCTCGATTTTTATTTTTCTCCCGATATATATAGTTATTTTAGCTTGTTTCTGTTTTAAAGTGGCAAAAATGTAGTAATAAAAGTGACGATGGTTTGTCCTTTCCCCCCTCTTTTTTTTACGAATACTTTTTATAAGTTATAGAGGCGTTGATAGATCTTTAGAAGCTGAAGAGTTTGACTTGGAAACTTGGCTGACGTCTATAATTAGAAGGCTTTCGCATACCTTTTTGTCAACTCTCCTGTTGGCCAGACGTAAGCTGTTGCCAAATTTACCTTCTCAGTTCGGTTAACCTGCTAAATTGCTTTACACTCAAAAAAGTCACTGCGTGTATATATACGTATAACTTATATATATATATATATAAATAATTTCGGAAATTAATGTCAGGCTCGTTTCTGTTTATTTATTATTTCTAAATTTCCTACTCCAAGAAACCATATCGGAATTTTAGGAGCCCGAGTCGAAAAGATTAATATATATAAATCTGGTTTATGTATACGTCGTAATTTATCTAGAATAGCTCTTCTTGAACGTGGTATGCCCTATATAATACAGATAAACATAATTTTTCGAAATAAATTTACACGTGTTAATCGTTGAGATTGCGCTAAATTTAATCACCTTTATTCTCATATATTATCTATAAAAAAGCATTATCAAGTAAACAGATTATGGAGATGATAAATGATGATAACTGTTTTCTTTAATAATGAATTTTAAAGCAAGCCTATGTGGTTAATATCGATTAAATTTGGCATATTCCATAAATATGAGACATGCTTTATCACGATTTACAGAGTTTTCAACAATGTTTAAACTACGTTATTAAAGTACTGTTAGCGGATTTTCGCTAAAGATTTATATACTTTAGTAACGAATGAGACTTAGGAAACTGTTATGCATTATATGAGATATTAAAATGGAGAATAAGCACAAATATTTAACTTACGATTTGTCCATTAACACCACACAAGGCTACTTTGGCATTTTTTTAAAGTGTTTTTAATAGATTTCTACTACTTTACCGAATATTTTTATAGGATATACGCTAAGACACATCATAAGAACGGTAGATAACTCGCCAAACAATATCCTTTTACATTAAATATGTGAAACATATACGTCTCGCCATCTGCATATTTTGTCACTTAGATAAGCAACATACTGTAGAATCATTAACTAGAATTTTTTTTTCAAGAATTATGTTTATAAATAGGCGTGTAATATGCTAAATTTAACCCAAACAAACTAAGACTTTCTTACAGAATATTAAGAGTAGTTTCTATAAAAATAAAAAACTATTCAGAAAAATAAATAAATAAATATTTTTCTTTCATTTTTAAAAAATTATCTTCACTAGAAAATTTTTAATGACAAAAAGAAAGGGAGTAATTCTTCTCAAATAAGTTTACACTAAATCTAAAAGTGAAAAAAGTCACTTAACAGAAGCTTTCTTTCAATTTAAACTACGAGGGGGGAATTGAGTAGAAGATTTAATGGAAAAAAAAAGTAAAATAATTTTTTAAAAAAACAAACCGGAAGAATAGGCTTCTTTTAATAGTTTGTTGTTCATTGTCTGAAGATTTAATTTTGTCGCCATTTCTCAAAGAAAAAGAATATTAAAAAAGCAATCGACTCCGAGTTTAATCAACACCTGTAGGATTTTTCCTTCTCATAATTTCAAAACAGCTAAAATCTCTTTAATTAGCGTAGCGATGGGGTCCAAATCATAAAGTAATTAAATCGTGTCCGGCTTCCTCATCTCATCAATACAGAGCAAAGACTCTTCTTCCCCATTGCTAATTACTTTCGATCACTTCCGGGTCACCAGCAGCCATCTTGATTTGACGTCGTAGCCATTGTAGTTTCACTTTATCCGTTTCAAAAATAGAATCCTTTTTCTTCTTTTTTTTTATTTTTAGTTTATATTTTTGTCTAAAAACAAATTATTTCCCGCCGTAAAAAAATAAAAAATAAAAAAGATAACCCAAACATCACTTTAGCTATACAAATATCGATAAAGTGTTTATCTCCCTTTATATCAGCGTAAAACGAGTTATAAGTAGGCTATTTATACCGCGTAGCTGTGGATACTTTTTATTCTCATCGATTCTCTTCAAATATATAGGCTATGTGTGATTTTTTTTACTGGTTTGTCTCCCGTGAATAAAGTTTTACACGATTATTATAGATTTTCGTGTTGTTTGAAACAAATAAACGTAGTATTTTTGCAGATTTCGTACACTTAAACAAGGCGCAGCAGTTATACGAGGCCATTAATAATTTTATAAAGTGAGACAAATGCGTGACGGCTTAAAATAAATTCGTGACGTAGCCAGGACGTTGTCGCTAGTCTGGTGTTACTCCAACGTGTTAATAAACGACCGAAGGGAGAGAAGCAAAAGCAAACACTTAAAACAGTCTGATCGACTTTTTTATTTTATTTTATTTTATTCCTGTACCGCTGGCTCTAAGCCAAGATAAGTATCAATCAAGGTTCCTTTTTTTCAGTTTACAAATGTTATATGTGAATGGTTTTGTCTTAATGATTTTAAAAACTAGAAACAATCCTCCCGTATGTTACCTATCATATTTTAACAGATTTTTTACCATTTAAAGTATATAAAAGAGGAATTAATTACTTATTCAAAACTTCGTTGCGAAGGGATGAAATTCGTACGCGCTATCGTACTTGGATTCTTTTATTTTTTTATTATAAAAATGAGAACCAGCGGTCGATCAGAATTATCTAGTTTCTTGTTTGGTCGTTTACAAGCCCATTACCTGGCCACCAACAAGAGACTAGAAAGATTCCTTGTGGGAGATAAGGTGTATAAAAGAGTTGATTTAATTATGTATCCCCGCGACAGTCGACATTATCCCCACTTAATCAACCATTGTAGTAATGCGGTCTGCAACATTCTTTAATTCCCAACTCCTTTCTTATCGCTAAGTTCTGTATTAATCGCTTTCATCTTATAAGTCTTCAATACAATCTCCATTAGATAAGTTGGGCGAATGTCGTAAATAATGTCGTATTTTTCTTTCTCTTCTTCTAGATAAATTCTTACATTACATCTTGATATTAATGCTTTAACATTTTAAAAGTATAATTTCTCTTTAAACACGTCCACGTTCCTTAATATTAGATTATCGGTTTGATATAAAGTTTCCTTGTCAGTGCATCTATAACATTTCAAACGGTATTCATTTGACACTAGGTCTGTTTGACATCAAATAAGCAACATTCACTTACTACAAATATTCATAACATTCAACTGATAACGTGTTCAGTTCAACTACACAAGCAAAATTCCACACTATATACACATCACTCACTCGACATTTCCTTTACTCGATATCACATATGTAACATTCTCATAATACTATAATCACTTAAATCTTACAGGCCACTGAGGAAAATCGCCGGTAAGATTTAAGGATTTTAACACAATTTTAACATTATATACCTCCATTTAAATAAAATTCTCTCTTTTTCTTCACTTCAGAAGAATAAATAAAATATTTACTCGGCATTATCTACGTAACATTTATTAGTCACTACGCTAACCGGCATTAAATTTTACGTAGCATTTACTAGAATATATATAATCTACTTGACACTATTACGTAACAATCACTGGCGTAACAATCACTTACGTCATAGATACATTTTCTCGATATGTTACTAGTTACTCTATGCAGTAACTCGACATTATAAACGTTACGTTTACTTGTCACTGCAGTGGCTACACTATATAAGCGCATCTATTTCGACATTATATTATATTAAACTGAGTGTTATTTATGTCTTTATTCGACACATTTTTCCGATATGACTGACGCAATTCATATTTACACCACTTAATATAATATTCTAGAATATTTCGAAGAGCATTTTATTAACCAGAGTTTACGACTTTAAATAATAATAGAAAATTCCCAATGAATAATTCAAAATATTCACTTTAACACGTAAACAAAATTGGAAACGTATCACTCTCCATCTTAAATATAAAATTAATTCTGGAATAAATTCGTAGATAGATAATCACGAATAGATTTACGAATCGAATTACTTCATCTTATTATCTAAAAAAAGACGAATTAAAATAAAAAATAAACAAAGTATAGATTTATTATCAAGAATTTATTCTGGAACGAATTCAAACAAAACACTCCCCTGGAAAATCCGTTTTTCCGATGATAACAAATTACCGCTTTGACTGAATTATGGTCGTCCATTACTTTAATGATATTGTTCAATATTTTCGTCGCTATTCTTCCATAAATAATCTTTCTGTAACGGGACGAGTAATGAATATAAAATAATTATCCTCTTTAATCTAGTCCCATTGCTGCTTTTATATTGAATTTTTATTTAAACCTTAACGTATCGATGTACAGTACTTTAATGCTATTCGGAAATTTTCGTATTGGGAACGTACGGGGATGAGGCGTAATTTTTTTTAATGTTTCCGTTAATTATCTTGATGGATATTTACACTGGCTTAAAGAAAAAGCTACACTTAGGAGGTTTGTTTTGTTGCCCTGTTGATATATGAAGCCATTGTAATGGAAATTTAGGTGTTAGGTCCGAGATAATAAGCTAATTTTTTCTTATTAGTTTCTTTCTCCGGAGAGAAACACGTACTCGAGAGAGGCCATATAAAAATTTGGGGTTCTACTGCTGCAAAAAAGGAAAAAAAAAAGTAATAAGTAGAGAGTGTTTTAAGTACACGGGAATATATTTATTGGCATATTACAAAAAATGAATTTTCTTATCAGCCGAGCATTTCTAGGAAACTGTATAAGGTTAACACGATTTTTATATTCCTAGAAAAATAAATTTTGATAATCGGGTGTCACGTGTCTGGATGTGGTACAGCTTTACTCTTTTTTTTTTTCTTTTCCTCTCCTTGTTTCTTTATTTTAAGCATGCGTGCGGATAAAGGATCGAATTTGTTGTGAAATTCGGCTTGTATGGAATGTTTTCTCGCATCGGTTGATGACTTTACTACTAAATCATTTTCACTCCACCTTTTTTTCTTTCCCCTTCTTCTTTTAAAAGGGATGACGTTCGACTTCTCGTCTTTCGGTCTCCGCCGTCAATGTTGTCGTGGTCCCAATGTGCTTGTGTCACAAATCTATGTCGTGCTATTTACAACTTGATCTTCTGTCACTTCTACTACACGGTTTGTCAAAATAGACGTCTGGCATGAAGAAATTTTCTTCTTTAAAACTACTGTCTCCATTATTCTTCTAAGTGGTTAGTTATAAACCGCTTTTCGAAATGTTTAATATTTCCTAACTTAAAAAAAAAACAAAAAAAAAAAAAAACTGATATTTATAATACGTTGTTACGTTACCTTAAGTTTCTTTTTATCTTGTAATTTAATATTTGCTAGTTGTCACTCGTGTTAGGCAATTTATCATCCTGTAATGAATGAGCAGGATGTTTTTCCCCCCATTCTTTTTATTCCAACCCGTAATATTTTTATAAAATTTAATAATTTAATCTACTTTTCTTCCTATTATCGAGCTTCCACATATCCATTACCATAACCGTATCTTTTTAAATAACGTGACACATTTAAAAAAAAAACCACTAAAACTTAAATTTTACACGCTTAAAAATCCACATTAGAAATTAAGTAGCGTAAATAACGAATTAATTATTTTACAGATTTCATTTATAATTAAACTCGTAACGTAGTAACAAACGAAGTTATCTTCGAAGAATTTGTGAATGTTTAATTGATGGAGGATGCTGTGGAACGGTATAATTATCGGCGGTGTAAACATATAAAAATTTGAGAAACTAAATCATTTCGATAGATAATATTTATGCAAACGAAACTAGGATCGTTTAAGTATTCGAAAAATATAAATTTGAAAATGGTTTCCGCGCTAGTCCATTACTTATAAAAGTAATGTGTTTAGTTGAGCGGTCATGCTCTACTTCTCTTTTAGATGATTACGGTTTTGCAGATATTCTAACCACTATTATTATAGATTGCTGGTGAGCATTACCGTTATTTATTTTCAGATATAAATGTAATCAAGATAGCGAACGAAATGAGCAAACATCACTTCCTAATATTAACTTAAAATATCAATTTAACTTACCTTGTTTTTCTTTCAATTACTAAAACTTTCCCGACAGATGGCGACACTATATATTCTCGTCTCTTTACTAAGTTGAATTTATTATTTTAATTTTTATTATTATTATTTAAATAATTATGATGTATTTTAAATTCGTGATTATATTTTTTTAATTTTTTATTTTAGAAATCATGATTTATAGAAGGAGTAAGAACTAATGGAAAAAATGACAGGCATGGCAACTGCTATGGAAAGACACGTCCAGCAGACAAACGAAAGATTGCAATGTATTAAAGAGGTAAGTGAAAGGGGAGTGGCATAATGGGGACGTGTGGTTTGTTATTAGGGGGTGTGACGAGGAGTCTTACGTGTCCTTCTTTCGGTGACACTAGTGACAAATCTATAGAAATTAAATATAAACTACCGCTTACTTTATATAATTTTTATGTCAGAATTTTTTAGAAAAGGTAAAAAAAAACTTATTTTTAAACAAACGCCATCTTGTGCTAGAAAATCCAAACATACTTTTTTAAAAAAAAAATTGTGACATTTTATTAAACGGATTAGAAATGAAAAGCCGCATTATTTAAACAGGTGCACACACACAGTACGGATATATAATAATTGTGGTATTCAAGTAAAACCGGAATAATTTACAATTCATCATTTTAAAGAAAAGGAAAAAAAAATATACGCAGAAGTTTTTCTGCCTGAAATTATAAAAGATAAAAATATTTTTTTTATTAAGTCATACATTTTCTATTTAAAATGAAAATATGGAGAAATAATTGCGCTAAATTTCGAATTACAAAACTCATTTATTTCGACATAAATTCTATTTTCGAAATGTTTTAAATCGGAACATTTTCCAAAATCAAAATTAGATAAACAAGACTTTAGACGAATTTTTAATACGTAATTTTTTTATTGTTATTTTACAGTTAAGTATTCATTCTCATTCACTTTAGCAAGAATAAATCCACTTTTATTACCTTCTCTTCCCACATTGATATAGTTGACCTCCGCGCGATAAATTTCCCTATTTTATGGACAAACTAATTTATAACATCATCACATTATTCTCCTATATTATCCTTAATGTATAAGCCCTTTTCAAAATTCATTATCACACGTGACTGACCGTACTACTTAAATTTATTATTTTATCCCTATTAACCATGCCGCACTCGTAAAAGTGTTTAAAACAAAACTGAAATTTTTCACTATACCGCTACTAGATTTATCTCTTTTAACGTATTCAACTTTTGTGTATTAACCTCGCCAGTTGTCCCATCATGATTTACAGCCACTCGCCCAAGAAAGAGAGATGAGTGGGAAGAGTAGGAGGAAATGTTGAGAAAAAAATCCGTATCCTAGCAACGGGATAGGAGACAAATGGTTATTAAGATGGAGAGACGCACTCTCTGAGAGCTGCTGTCCAGAGGAACTGATGCAGCCTCTTTCGGATCCAGAACTAGCGCCAGGTCATCAGCGCTTCCTTCCCCTCGCACTCATCCTCTCCTGGCTTCTATCGATCTTTCGGGATGAGTCGTATGTGTATATGTGTGTGTGTGTGCGAAAACTCGTGGCTGATCTGTTGCTGCTCTTTGCCTTTACTGACTCTATTGGAGCAAGTGACGAAATGTCGCAACATTTCTCTCTTTTCTTATCGCATTTGTCGTTTTAGTGGGAAATATAATAAAATAAAATAAACTCGAATGTAAAATTAAAGAAGTTCAAAAACTCGTTTAATCATCTAGATTGTCAGGGATGTTACAAAAGGCGTGATAAATCCAAAGATATGAATTTTATTTCTCCAACCATCTTTTTTCTATGTTATTAAAACGGAATCGAAGTTATGACAATATATTAAATGGAAGGAAAGTATTTTCGGATTCTATTCAATATAATGACAGATAGAAGTAGATGGCAGTGAAGCACAAAGAGCAGATCTGGGTCTCAAAGGAACTTCGTTTCCATCTGACATCAATGTAAGGAAATCCCTTAAGTGTCTGTCTCCTACTTGTTGACGTCCGGCTAAATAGAAATGTTGTGATTAAATAGGAGATGATCTCGATACATCCGAAATTAAATAGGGGAGAATATAATAATTAAATAATATCAATTTTAACAAGATTCCAAACCGTGTAAGACACTTTATCGATATATTATAGCGATTTGAAACATCGCTTCGACATTGCCGCGGAGCATGGTTATTGGCAGCGAGACTGATCCGAGTGTCTCAGCATACTTAATAATTTTTAAACAAATAGCATCAAATGATACTAATCAGAGGTGATAAGTGAATCCAATTCTGAGCATGATACGTTGGAATCATCAGACATGGTACGAATTACATTGATTTATCTGTCTGTGTTGCAATCAGAGCCATCTGTGTCCAACATCTGCATCGATTACGTTTACTTTTCTCATTTTCCGCCTTAGAGACCGCTTGTCGTCGAGATGTCACCAGTCTTTCTCCCATTTTTTCTATAAACTCGAGATGGTACTAGTCTGATATCTCTTGATATCGGATAATTACTGATAAACATACTAAGATTATTTATTGTTAATTTCGTTAGAGACTGGTTAATTATCTTCTTCTTAAGTTGAAGAAAATATAGCAATTTAATTAAATAAATATTAAGAAGGAAAAAAGTGAAGATTTATTTTATCAGCCGATAGAAATCTTAATTTAGGAACTAGTATTTTTTCTTAAATTAAAGAAAAAAAAGAAGAAAATGAGAAAGGAAGATAAAAAAAAGGACTAAATAAATATAAATAGGAAAACTGGTGTTGTTTCTTTGTATAATTTATAAAAATCAAGTTAGAAAGAAACAAATATTTTTTGATCATGCGTAATGTTGTGGGTAAATATTTAAAAAGGCCAAAATGCCAAGTGGCATCCAATTGAAACTTTCGGAGGATTTTTCATGTATATTTTAAGAGCTAAGAACAAACTGCTCTTCGGAATGGACTCTTTCTCTCCTCAAAGATTTCCTTCTTATTTATTCATTTCTTTTTTATATATATTACAGATTTAGCAGATTTGTTTTTAATGTTAAAAATAATGTATATTATCTTTGCAGGCTTTGAGTACACCGACCGGATTCCAAAATGCAGCGAGAGAACTTCTCGAATGGTGTAGTGATAGCAGAGCATTCCAGAAGGTCTTCGAACAAAATCTTATCGGTTGTTTGACGGTAAGTTTATAAAAATTAAATAGAAGAAAGTTCTGGTATTGCTTTTGTATCGAAAACTTTGTTTGTTTATTCGGAATAGAGGAAGAGGAAAGAAGAAAGGGGGAAAAAAAGAACAATAACGTTGACCCGCTGCGAAAAGACATTGATCCAACATCGATTCGGTGGATCTTTGCTTGTCTATTCGAATACCTTCGCGTTTCTTCCTTTCTTATCTGTTAACATAAGACAGTTAACAATTTCTGCTACTACAACATCGATTTTCTCTTTTTATATTTTTGTTTTATTTTATTTATAAAAGCGTAATATAAGCAAAATTCAATAAAGGATAAGACGGAGGAGATGCTCCGCCACCTATCGAGAAGAAACCAAACTATTTTTTTTGGCAATTCTCGAATATTTTTTGAAAGCATAAAAATATAAATGTCTACTTTTATATGTTAACTTATTTGTAGCTTCCGAAATTAACCTACCGAGGTCAAGGTTTATGTAATAAATTATTAAAATGATCACAATAAAAAGGAAAAATCTTTGAACAAGCGACAATTTGAGACTACATACAACAAAACGACCTTGAATTCCCCCCTTATTCCATTGCAAGGCAGAGAGGTTTGTGTGGGGGTGACCGCTCTTAAGAACAAGAAGAAGAAAAAAAAAAAACTTCCGCTGGTCCGACCAACCAGACTCGAGTTAACCTGTCTCCCTTGCCAAGGTTCAGCCAGGGTCATCTCAGGCCTAAGGCTGCGATCCGAGGCACGCAACTCTCCCGACAGGATGTTGGAGGTAGTCACCTGTGACATAATTAGACTGGGTGAGTTGCCTTAGATATCGCCTCTTCGATACTACTTCAAAAAATGGAGGCCCCGTATCAATTCTAACATATATAAAACTTACGATTGAATTTTCTTTATTACATTCCGACATTAATCGAGAAAATTATCATCGACTCTTTAACGAGATGCTTGGCATTGCGGCGGCATATTTGAAACCAGTCATGGTTAAAGATGACTTTTGATACAGTAAAACAAAAGAGGGAACGTATACCTTCTTGTAATACCGAAGATTTTCTGTATAAGAAAATTAAGAAAGTAAGATTAACACGGAGAAGATGTAGTGAAAGTACAGCAGATGCTTCACCTCACGTTTTTATCCGCAGCCAGACTCAAATTCCTGGCGTTATTACGAGATACAAAAACTATTAGCGGAAAAGGCAGAAGTGTAGAACCTGTTAACTGCTACGATGCATTTCGATACTGCGCAATAACTAATGACTTTGTACTATTCTGTATTGCAAAATCTCTAGAGATTTCTCCTGGCTAAGGTTAAATATAACCTTTTGTATCGATCGCCTTACGTAAGGTGGGTATCTATCATCACGCACTCTGTCGGCCGAATCTGGAATCACGACCTGTCATCGATTCGAGCGGAACAGATTGGAATCTTTGAAGTGAAGTTATTATCGATAACTCAACAGTTCCGATAAACTCCATCTGATTTTTGTATACGCTAACTTCTTTTTAATCGGATTTATTAAGCGCATCAATCGTTGTATCGTCTTTTACTCGCATTTTTTGCGGTTACAGTTTACAAATTCTATAGGCTACGTATTAAACCAGTGGAAAAAAAAGTTATCATTTAAGAGTTTTTTTCCCTAACTTTAGATTCTCAACTCCAACATTGAGCCAATAAATGGATATAGACAAAAGTTTTCCAATTTCTAAGTCGAACTGTATATATAGCAGCTAACTGTAATACTGTTTGTGATAGTGTCACGAACGATATTAAAGTTTAGCAGAATATATATCTACTATTTTCTACTATCGAACTATATAATATTGCAGTTAGCAGCTTAGACTATAAAAAAAAGAAAATTTCTCTTAACCTTTCTACTATTAGACCCTAAATTAAAACATTCCCAACAAAATAGAATATAAGGGCATATTATTTATGTCTAAGGACATTAAAAACTATTGATAGTAATTATATTTAATTATAATTAGATAACTGGGCATAATAGATTATATACAAATAGTAGCATATATCCTGTATTAAACTGTAACGGGCAGTCGTCATTAGATATTGGATTGTGGCGAAATGCAACATTTGGTACTGTACATTGGAGGGGGTTAGCAGGTAGAGGCAGGTAGCAATTACTGCATTCTGAGGTACAGTAGGGTAGCAATAACAAAGTTAGCAGTGGGCTTATATATGAGAACTTGTTATATGACAATAGCCTTATATTACTTTTATTTTCGTCTACATACTATGCGATTTTATTGTTGTTTTCTACTTATTCTCAACTTCAAGTTGACTAATATTACTAAAATAAATAGATTTTAATAGAAAAATGGGAAATTAATAGAGCAGATACTTAGTAATCATTACAGGAACCAATAGGGTTATAATAACAATATAATTATTAAGATCTAGGTTGGGTAATGATAACAATATTATATATTAAGGAGAACTAGTCGGCTGATAGTAATAATATTAGAATAGCATCTGTAATATCACAGAAGCATGCTTGAGAATTTGATTGGCATAACTAATATTAATTAGCGACATAAAATTAATAAGGATATGCTTATACAATAGATCGTATCAGTTACAGTATGTAGGGTAAACTTAAAATAATGCAATTAGAATTATACCTGCCAGCTATTTGGACGACGACAATGATATTGTAGTTAACGCCATCGTGATTAGTGGCATATCACAGTAACATTAAATCAATGCATAGAAGGGTTCATTAAAATAGCAATTAACAATGTCACACGTTGCTTATACCTATTTCGGGAAATTGTAGGGTAGCAATAACAATAATACATTTAGGAGCATGTCGAGGGAGATCGCACGCAAGTTAACAACGTTGCATACAAGAATTTCTGTAGTTGCACGAACATATCGTTATCAGATACGATTTAATACTACGATTCTTATTAATTCTCTAATAGAAGTAGCTTATAATGGAAGCCTATTTATCATCCACGGCGTGTATATCATAAGCTTCTAGGGATGTATCATTTAGAGGAAGTATAAACTCCAGCTAACTTTTACAACACAAATTATGAAGAAATATAAATTCAGTTTTACTTAAATTGCATCGTTTTATAGTGGTTATAACTAACTTTAACTCTTAGAGATTAAAAACTGTAGTTTTACACTTGTACTACATCAAATGCACTAAACTCTTATGTTGAGTCCGTGACATGTCGATGACGTCACGACAACCAATCCTGAGCTACCTCAACTTGCATCAACTGTTATAACCCACACGGCAGAGGGAAAGTGTATGATTTTATTATTCCCTATCTCAATTTCATGAATGTTTTAGGAAGGGAAAAAAAGCTAGACACGTCTATAGTAAGATGGAAGTAGAACCGAAACGTGTTCGCTTGCGCTTATATATACTGATATAATATTTTTTTATATATTTCGTTTTACGGGTCTCGTGAGCTATAATACCACAGAAAGTACATTATACGCGTTTAAAAAATCATTAAAATATTTTCAGGTGGTCAGCCAGGTTGCTGTGCAGCAGGGGTATGATTTGGATCTGGGTTATCGTTTATTGGCAGTCTGTGCAGCACAGAGGGACAAGTTTTCACCGAAATCTGCAGGTAAGGTTTTACAATTTACAGACTTTTTTTTTTCTCTTTTTTTCTTTCCTGGGAGATCGTAGTTAAGCTAAGGACCTCACACCTTTCGACCACTCCTACCTAAGAAGTGTTGCTTCTTATCTGATGTCCTCTTTTCTCACCGACAACCACTCATTACAATAAATCAGCACAAGAAACATTAATTACTACTCCCAGTATTACTCGGGTCCTTCGTCAATTAATCACACGCTATGTGATGGGACTTTATTTAATTTCGTCTTTGGTAACTGTACAACGCTTCCATACCTGTAATCACACAGTTTAAGTGAGCAAATAACCTTCGGCAAGAACCTCAAGAAATTTTAACTTCTCAGGTTTCAGGATTTCGATCCGCGCCATTTTTTTTATCTTTTTTTTTTTGAACTTCTATTCTTTGCAGAATTAATAAAGTTTCTTTTGAAAAATTTATAAACTAGACTGACTGTTCTATATATTTAATTTTAACTACAGTATTTTTACTAGAGCGGTAGAGATAGAGCTTCCAGATTGGGAGTTTTCTCCAAAGAAGAGAATTATTTAAACGAAAGATTTCAATGCAGNAAAAAATAAAAAAGATAACCCAAACATCACTTTAGCTATACAAATATCGATAAAGTGTTTATCTCCCTTTATATCAGCGTAAAACGAGTTATAAGTAGGCTATTTATACCGCGTAGCTGTGGATACTTTTTATTCTCATCGATTCTCTTCAAATATATAGGCTATGTGTGATTTTTTTTACTGGTTTGTCTCCCGTGAATAAAGTTTTACACGATTATTATAGATTTTCGTGTTGTTTGAAACAAATAAACGTAGTATTTTTGCAGATTTCGTACACTTAAACAAGGCGCAGCAGTTATACGAGGCCATTAATAATTTTATAAAGTGAGACAAATGCGTGACGGCTTAAAATAAATTCGTGACGTAGCCAGGACGTTGTCGCTAGTCTGGTGTTACTCCAACGTGTTAATAAACGACCGAAGGGAGAGAAGCAAAAGCAAACACTTAAAACAGTCTGATCGACTTTTTTATTTTATTTTATTTTATTCCTGTACCGCTGGCTCTAAGCCAAGATAAGTATCAATCAAGGTTCCTTTTTTTCAGTTTACAAATGTTATATGTGAATGGTTTTGTCTTAATGATTTTAAAAACTAGAAACAATCCTCCCGTATGTTACCTATCATATTTTAACAGATTTTTTACCATTTAAAGTATATAAAAGAGGAATTAATTACTTATTCAAAACTTCGTTGCGAAGGGATGAAATTCGTACGCGCTATCGTACTTGGATTCTTTTATTTTTTTATTATAAAAATGAGAACCAGCGGTCGATCAGAATTATCTAGTTTCTTGTTTGGTCGTTTACAAGCCCATTACCTGGCCACCAACAAGAGACTAGAAAGATTCCTTGTGGGAGATAAGGTGTATAAAAGAGTTGATTTAATTATGTATCCCCGCGACAGTCGACATTATCCCCACTTAATCAACCATTGTAGTAATGCGGTCTGCAACATTCTTTAATTCCCAACTCCTTTCTTATCGCTAAGTTCTGTATTAATCGCTTTCATCTTATAAGTCTTCAATACAATCTCCATTAGATAAGTTGGGCGAATGTCGTAAATAATGTCGTATTTTTCTTTCTCTTCTTCTAGATAAATTCTTACATTACATCTTGATATTAATGCTTTAACATTTTAAAAGTATAATTTCTCTTTAAACACGTCCACGTTCCTTAATATTAGATTATCGGTTTGATATAAAGTTTCCTTGTCAGTGCATCTATAACATTTCAAACGGTATTCATTTGACACTAGGTCTGTTTGACATCAAATAAGCAACATTCACTTACTACAAATATTCATAACATTCAACTGATAACGTGTTCAGTTCAACTACACAAGCAAAATTCCACACTATATACACATCACTCACTCGACATTTCCTTTACTCGATATCACATATGTAACATTCTCATAATACTATAATCACTTAAATCTTACAGGCCACTGAGGAAAATCGCCGGTAAGATTTAAGGATTTTAACACAATTTTAACATTATATACCTCCATTTAAATAAAATTCTCTCTTTTTCTTCACTTCAGAAGAATAAATAAAATATTTACTCGGCATTATCTACGTAACATTTATTAGTCACTACGCTAACCGGCATTAAATTTTACGTAGCATTTACTAGAATATATATAATCTACTTGACACTATTACGTAACAATCACTGGCGTAACAATCACTTACGTCATAGATACATTTTCTCGATATGTTACTAGTTACTCTATGCAGTAACTCGACATTATAAACGTTACGTTTACTTGTCACTGCAGTGGCTACACTATATAAGCGCATCTATTTCGACATTATATTATATTAAACTGAGTGTTATTTATGTCTTTATTCGACACATTTTTCCGATATGACTGACGCAATTCATATTTACACCACTTAATATAATATTCTAGAATATTTCGAAGAGCATTTTATTAACCAGAGTTTACGACTTTAAATAATAATAGAAAATTCCCAATGAATAATTCAAAATATTCACTTTAACACGTAAACAAAATTGGAAACGTATCACTCTCCATCTTAAATATAAAATTAATTCTGGAATAAATTCGTAGATAGATAATCACGAATAGATTTACGAATCGAATTACTTCATCTTATTATCTAAAAAAAGACGAATTAAAATAAAAAATAAACAAAGTATAGATTTATTATCAAGAATTTATTCTGGAACGAATTCAAACAAAACACTCCCCTGGAAAATCCGTTTTTCCGATGATAACAAATTACCGCTTTGACTGAATTATGGTCGTCCATTACTTTAATGATATTGTTCAATATTTTCGTCGCTATTCTTCCATAAATAATCTTTCTGTAACGGGACGAGTAATGAATATAAAATAATTATCCTCTTTAATCTAGTCCCATTGCTGCTTTTATATTGAATTTTTATTTAAACCTTAACGTATCGATGTACAGTACTTTAATGCTATTCGGAAATTTTCGTATTGGGAACGTACGGGGATGAGGCGTAATTTTTTTTAATGTTTCCGTTAATTATCTTGATGGATATTTACACTGGCTTAAAGAAAAAGCTACACTTAGGAGGTTTGTTTTGTTGCCCTGTTGATATATGAAGCCATTGTAATGGAAATTTAGGTGTTAGGTCCGAGATAATAAGCTAATTTTTTCTTATTAGTTTCTTTCTCCGGAGAGAAACACGTACTCGAGAGAGGCCATATAAAAATTTGGGGTTCTACTGCTGCAAAAAAGGAAAAAAAAAAGTAATAAGTAGAGAGTGTTTTAAGTACACGGGAATATATTTATTGGCATATTACAAAAAATGAATTTTCTTATCAGCCGAGCATTTCTAGGAAACTGTATAAGGTTAACACGATTTTTATATTCCTAGAAAAATAAATTTTGATAATCGGGTGTCACGTGTCTGGATGTGGTACAGCTTTACTCTTTTTTTTTTTTCTTTTCCTCTCCTTGTTTCTTTATTTTAAGCATGCGTGCGGATAAAGGATCGAATTTGTTGTGAAATTCGGCTTGTATGGAATGTTTTCTCGCATCGGTTGATGACTTTACTACTAAATCATTTTCACTCCACCTTTTTTTCTTTCCCCTTCTTCTTTTAAAAGGGATGACGTTCGACTTCTCGTCTTTCGGTCTCCGCCGTCAATGTTGTCGTGGTCCCAATGTGCTTGTGTCACAAATCTATGTCGTGCTATTTACAACTTGATCTTCTGTCACTTCTACTACACGGTTTGTCAAAATAGACGTCTGGCATGAAGAAATTTTCTTCTTTAAAACTACTGTCTCCATTATTCTTCTAAGTGGTTAGTTATAAACCGCTTTTCGAAATGTTTAATATTTCCTAACTTAAAAAAAAAACAAAAAAAAAAAAAAACTGATATTTATAATACGTTGTTACGTTACCTTAAGTTTCTTTTTATCTTGTAATTTAATATTTGCTAGTTGTCACTCGTGTTAGGCAATTTATCATCCTGTAATGAATGAGCAGGATGTTTTTCCCCCCATTCTTTTTATTCCAACCCGTAATATTTTTATAAAATTTAATAATTTAATCTACTTTTCTTCCTATTATCGAGCTTCCACATATCCATTACCATAACCGTATCTTTTTAAATAACGTGACACATTTAAAAAAAAACCACCTAAAACTTAAATTTTACACGCTTAAAAATCCACATTAGAAATTAAGTAGCGTAAATGACGAATTAATTATTTTACAGATTTCATTTATAATTAAACTCGTAACGTAGTAACAAACGAAGTTATCTTCGAAGAATTTGTGAATGTTTAATTGATGGAGGATGCTGTGGAACGGTATAATTATCGGCGGTGTAAACATATAAAAATTCGAGAAACTAAATCATTTCGATAGATAATATTTATGCAAACGAAACTAGGATCGTTTAAGTATTCGAAAAATATAAATTTGAAAATGGTTTCCGCGCTAGTCCATTACTTATAAAAGTAATGTGTTTAGTTGAGCGGTCATGCTCTACTTCTCTTTTAGATGATTACGGTTTTGCAGATATTCTAACCACTATTATTATAGATTGCTGGTGAGCATTACCGTTATTTATTTTCAGATATAAATGTAATCAAGATAGCGAACGAAATGAGCAAACATCACTTCCTAATATTAACTTAAAATATCAATTTAACTTACCTTGTTTTTCTTTCAATTACTAAAACTTTCCCGACAGATGGCGACACTATATATTCTCGTCTCTTTACTAAGTTGAATTTATTATTTTAATTTTTATTATTATTATTTAAATAATTATGATGTATTTTAAATTCGTGATTATATTTTTTTAATTTTTTATTTTAGAAATCATGATTTATAGAAGGAGTAAGAACTAATGGAAAAAATGACAGGCATGGCAACTGCTATGGAAAGACACGTCCAGCAGACAAACGAAAGATTGCAATGTATTAAAGAGGTAAGTGAAAGGGGAGTGGCATAATGGGGACGTGTGGTTTGTTATTAGGGGGTGTGACGAGGAGTCTTACGTGTCCTTCTTTCGGTGACACTAGTGACAAATCTATAGAAATTAAATATAAACTACCGCTTACTTTATATAATTTTTATGTCAGAATTTTTTAGAAAAGGTAAAAAAAAACTTATTTTTAAACAAACGCCATCTTGTGCTAGAAAATCCAAACATACTTTTTTAAAAAAAAAATTGTGACATTTTATTAAACGGATTAGAAATGAAAAGCCGCATTATTTAAACAGGTGCACACACACAGTACGGATATATAATAATTGTGGTATTCAAGTAAAACCGGAATAATTTACAATTCATCATTTTAAAGAAAAGGAAAAAAAAATATACGCAGAAGTTTTTCTGCCTGAAATTATAAAAGATAAAAATATTTTTTTTATTAAGTCATACATTTTCTATTTAAAATGAAAATATGGAGAAATAATTGCGCTAAATTTCGAATTACAAAACTCATTTATTTCGACATAAATTCTATTTTCGAAATGTTTTAAATCGGAACATTTTCCAAAATCAAAATTAGATAAACAAGACTTTAGACGAATTTTTAATACGTAATTTTTTTATTGTTATTTTACAGTTAAGTATTCATTCTCATTCACTTTAGCAAGAATAAATCCACTTTTATTACCTTCTCTTCCCACATTGATATAGTTGACCTCCGCGCGATAAATTTCCCTATTTTATGGACAAACTAATTTATAACATCATCACATTATTCTCCTATATTATCCTTAATGTATAAGCCCTTTTCAAAATTCATTATCACACGTGACTGACCGTACTACTTAAATTTATTATTTTATCCCTATTAACCATGCCGCACTCGTAAAAGTGTTTAAAACAAAACTGAAATTTTTCACTATACCGCTACTAGATTTATCTCTTTTAACGTATTCAACTTTTGTGTATTAACCTCGCCAGTTGTCCCATCATGATTTACAGCCACTCGCCCAAGAAAGAGAGATGAGTGGGAAGAGTAGGAGGAAATGTTGAGAAAAAAATCCGTATCCTAGCAACGGGATAGGAGACAAATGGTTATTAAGATGGAGAGACGCACTCTCTGAGAGCTGCTGTCCAGAGGAACTGATGCAGCCTCTTTCGGATCCAGAACTAGCGCCAGGTCATCAGCGCTTCCTTCCCCTCGCACTCATCCTCTCCTGGCTTCTATCGATCTTTCGGGATGAGTCGTATGTGTATATGTGTGTGTGTGTGCGAAAACTCGTGGCTGATCTGTTGCTGCTCTTTGCCTTTACTGACTCTATTGGAGCAAGTGACGAAATGTCGCAACATTTCTCTCTTTTCTTATCGCATTTGTCGTTTTAGTGGGAAATATAATAAAATAAAATAAACTCGAATGTAAAATTAAAGAAGTTCAAAAACTCGTTTAATCATCTAGATTGTCAGGGATGTTACAAAAGGCGTGATAAATCCAAAGATATGAATTTTATTTCTCCAACCATCTTTTTTCTATGTTATTAAAACGGAATCGAAGTTATGACAATATATTAAATGGAAGGAAAGTATTTTCGGATTCTATTCAATATAATGACAGATAGAAGTAGATGGCAGTGAAGCACAAAGAGCAGATCTGGGTCTCAAAGGAACTTCGTTTCCATCTGACATCAATGTAAGGAAATCCCTTAAGTGTCTGTCTCCTACTTGTTGACGTCCGGCTAAATAGAAATGTTGTGATTAAATAGGAGATGATCTCGATACATCCGAAATTAAATAGGGGAGAATATAATAATTAAATAATATCAATTTTAACAAGATTCCAAACCGTGTAAGACACTTTATCGATATATTATAGCGATTTGAAACATCGCTTCGACATTGCCGCGGAGCATGGTTATTGGCAGCGAGACTGATCCGAGTGTCTCAGCATACTTAATAATTTTTAAACAAATAGCATCAAATGATACTAATCAGAGGTGATAAGTGAATCCAATTCTGAGCATGATACGATGGAATCATCAGACATGGTACGAATTACATTGATTTATCTGTCTGTGTTGCAATCAGAGCCATCTGTGTCCAACATCTGCATCGATTACGTTTACTTTTCTCATTTTCCGCCTTAGAGACCGCTTGTCGTCGAGATGTCACCAGTCTTTCTCCCATTTTTTCTATAAACTCGAGATGGTACTAGTCTGATATCTCTTGATATCGGATAATTACTGATAAACATACTAAGATTATTTATTGTTAATTTCGTTAGAGACTGGTTAATTATCTTCTTCTTAAGTTGAAGAAAATATAGCAATTTAATTAAATAAATATTAAGAAGGAAAAAAGTGAAGATTTATTTTATCAGCCGATAGAAATCTTAATTTAGGAACTAGTATTTTTTCTTAAATTAAAGAAAAAAAAGAAGAAAATGAGAAAGGAAGATAAAAAAAAGGACTAAATAAATATAAATAGGAAAACTGGTGTTGTTTCTTTGTATAATTTATAAAAATCAAGTTAGAAAGAAACAAATATTTTTTGATCATGCGTAATGTTGTGGGTAAATATTTAAAAAGGCCAAAATGCCAAGTGGCATCCAATTGAAACTTTCGGAGGATTTTTCATGTATATTTTAAGAGCTAAGAACAAACTGCTCTTCGGAATGGACTCTTTCTCTCCTCAAAGATTTCCTTCTTATTTATTCATTTCTTTTTTATATATATTACAGATTTAGCAGATTTGTTTTTAATGTTAAAAATAATGTATATTATCTTTGCAGGCTTTGAGTACACCGACCGGATTCCAAAATGCAGCGAGAGAACTTCTCGAATGGTGTAGTGATAGCAGAGCATTCCAGAAGGTCTTCGAACAAAATCTTATCGGTTGTTTGACGGTAAGTTTATAAAAATTAAATAGAAGAAAGTTCTGGTATTGCTTTTGTATCGAAAACTTTGTTTGTTTATTCGGAATAGAGGAAGAGGAAAGAAGAAAGGGGGAAAAAAAAGAACAATAACGTTGACCCGCTGCGAAAAGACATTGATCCAACATCGATTCGGTGGATCTTTGCTTGTCTATTCGAATACCTTCGCGTTTCTTCCTTTCTTATCTGTTAACATAAGACAGTTAACAATTTCTGCTACTACAACATCGATTTTCTCTTTTTATATTTTTGTTTTATTTTATTTATAAAAGCGTAATATAAGCAAAATTCAATAAAGGATAAGACGGAGGAGATGCTCCGCCACCTATCGAGAAGAAACCAAACTATTTTTTTTGGCAATTCTCGAATATTTTTTGAAAGCATAAAAATATAAATGTCTACTTTTATATGTTAACTTATTTGTAGCTTCCGAAATTAACCTACCGAGGTCAAGGTTTATGTAATAAATTATTAAAATGATCACAATAAAAAGGAAAAATCTTTGAACAAGCGACAATTTGAGACTACATACAACAAAACGACCTTGAATTCCCCCCTTATTCCATTGCAAGGCAGAGAGGTTTGTGTGGGGGTGACCGCTCTTAAGAACAAGAAGAAGAAAAAAAAAAAACTTCCGCTGGTCCGACCAACCAGACTCGAGTTAACCTGTCTCCCTTGCCAAGGTTCAGCCAGGGTCATCTCAGGCCTAAGGCTGCGATCCGAGGCACGCAACTCTCCCGACAGGATGTTGGAGGTAGTCACCTGTGACATAATTAGACTGGGTGAGTTGCCTTAGATATCGCCTCTTCGATACTACTTCAAAAAATGGAGGCCCCGTATCAATTCTAACATATATAAAACTTACGATTGAATTTTCTTTATTACATTCCGACATTAATCGAGAAAATTATCATCGACTCTTTAACGAGATGCTTGGCATTGCGGCGGCATATTTGAAACCAGTCATGGTTAAAGATGACTTTTGATACAGTAAAACAAAAGAGGGAACGTATACCTTCTTGTAATACCGAAGATTTTCTGTATAAGAAAATTAAGAAAGTAAGATTAACACGGAGAAGATGTAGTGAAAGTACAGCAGATGCTTCACCTCACGTTTTTATCCGCAGCCAGACTCAAATTCCTGGCGTTATTACGAGATACAAAAACTATTAGCGGAAAAGGCAGAAGTGTAGAACCTGTTAACTGCTACGATGCATTTCGATACTGCGCAATAACTAATGACTTTGTACTATTCTGTATTGCAAAATCTCTAGAGATTTCTCCTGGCTAAGGTTAAATATAACCTTTTGTATCGATCGCCTTACGTAAGGTGGGTATCTATCATCACGCACTCTGTCGGCCGAATCTGGAATCACGACCTGTCATCGATTCGAGCGGAACAGATTGGAATCTTTGAAGTGAAGTTATTATCGATAACTCAACAGTTCCGATAAACTCCATCTGATTTTTGTATACGCTAACTTCTTTTTAATCGGATTTATTAAGCGCATCAATCGTTGTATCGTCTTTTACTCGCATTTTTTGCGGTTACAGTTTACAAATTCTATAGGCTACGTATTAAACCAGTGGAAAAAAAAGTTATCATTTAAGAGTTTTTTTCCCTAACTTTAGATTCTCAACTCCAACATTGAGCCAATAAATGGATATAGACAAAAGTTTTCCAATTTCTAAGTCGAACTGTATATATAGCAGCTAACTGTAATACTGTTTGTGATAGTGTCACGAACGATATTAAAGTTTAGCAGAATATATATCTACTATTTTCTACTATCGAACTATATAATATTGCAGTTAGCAGCTTAGACTATAAAAAAAAGAAAATTTCTCTTAACCTTTCTACTATTAGACCCTAAATTAAAACATTCCCAACAAAATAGAATATAAGGGCATATTATTTATGTCTAAGGACATTAAAAACTATTGATAGTAATTATATTTAATTATAATTAGATAACTGGGCATAATAGATTATATACAAATAGTAGCATATATCCTGTATTAAACTGTAACGGGCAGTCGTCATTAGATATTGGATTGTGGCGAAATGCAACATTTGGTACTGTACATTGGAGGGGGTTAGCAGGTAGAGGCAGGTAGCAATTACTGCATTCTGAGGTACAGTAGGGTAGCAATAACAAAGTTAGCAGTGGGCTTATATATGAGAACTTGTTATATGACAATAGCCTCATATTACTTTTATTTTCGTCTACATACTATGCGATTTTATTGTTGTTTTCTACTTATTCTCAACTTCAAGTTGACTAATATTACTAAAATAAATAGATTTTAATAGAAAAATGGGAAATTAATAGAGCAGATACTTAGTAATCATTACAGGAACCAATAGGGTTATAATAACAATATAATTATTAAGAACTAGGTTGGGTAATGATAACAATATTATATATTAAGGAGAACTAGTCGGCTGATAGTAATAATATTAGAATAGCATCTGTAATATCACAGAAGCATGCTTGAGAATTTGATTGGCATAACTAATATTAATTAGCGACATAAAATTAATAAGGATATGCTTATACAATAGATCGTATCAGTTACAGTATGTAGGGTAAACTTAAAATAATGCAATTAGAATTATACCTGCCAGCTATTTGGACGACGACAATGATATTGTAGTTAACGCCATCGTGATTAGTGGCATATCACAGTAACATTAAATCAATGCATAGAAGGGTTCATTAAAATAGCAATTAACAATGTCACACGTTGCTTATACCTATTTCGGGAAATTGTAGGGTAGCAATAACAATAATACATTTAGGAGCATGTCGAGGGAGATCGCACGCAAGTTAACAACGTTGCATACAAGAATTTCTGTAGTTGCACGAACGTATCGTTATCAGATACGATTTAATACTACGATTCTTATTAATTCTCTAATAGAAGTAGCTTATAATGGAAGCCTATTTATCATCCACGGCGTGTATATCATAAGCTTCTAGGGATGTATCATTTAGAGGAAGTATAAACTCCAGCTAACTTTTACAACACAAATTATGAAGAAATATAAATTCAGTTTTACTTAAATTGCATCGTTTTATAGTGGTTATAACTAACTTTAACTCTTAGAGATTAAAAACTGTAGTTTTACACTTGTACTACATCAAATGCACTAAACTCTTATGTTGAGTCCGTGACATGTCGATGACGTCACGACAACCAATCCTGAGCTACCTCAACTTGCATCAACTGTTATAACCCACACGGCAGAGGGAAAGTGTATGATTTTATTATTCCCTATCTCAATTTCATGAATGTTTTAGGAAGGGAAAAAAAGCTAGACACGTCTATAGTAAGATGGAAGTAGAACCGAAACGTGTTCGCTTGCGCTTATATATACTGATATAATATTTTTTTATATATTTCGTTTTACGGGTCTCGTGAGCTATAATACCACAGAAAGTACATTATACGCGTTTAAAAAATCATTAAAATATTTTCAGGTGGTCAGCCAGGTTGCTGTGCAGCAGGGGTATGATTTGGATCTGGGTTATCGTTTATTGGCAGTCTGTGCAGCACAGAGGGACAAGTTTTCACCGAAATCTGCAGGTAAGGTTTTACAATTTACAGACTTTTTTTTTTCTCTTTTTTTCTTTCCTGGGAGATCGTAGTTAAGCTAAGGACCTCACACCTTTCGACCACTCCTACCTAAGAAGTGTTGCTTCTTATCTGATGTCCTCTTTTCTCACCGACAACCACTCATTACAATAAATCAGCACAAGAAACATTAATTACTACTCCCAGTATTACTCGGGTCCTTCGTCAATTAATCACACGCTATGTGATGGGACTTTATTTAATTTCGTCTTTGGTAACTGTACAACGCTTCCATACCTGTAATCACACAGTTTAAGTGAGCAAATAACCTTCGGCAAGAACCTCAAGAAATTTTAACTTAGTTCTCAGGTTTCAGGATTTCGATCCGCGCCATTTTTTTTTTATCTTTTTTTTTTGAACTTCTATTCTTTGCAGAATTAATAAAGTTTCTTTTGAAAAATTTATAAACTAGACTGACTGTTCTATATATTTAATTTTAACTACAGTATTTTTACTAGAGCGGTAGAGATAGAGCTTCCAGATTGGGAGTTTTCTCCAAAGCAGAGAATTATTTAAACAAAAGATTTCAATGCAGATTTCTTATAAACATAGAAAGAAAACTACAAATTTTTAAAATATAATTAAGAAAAATTATTAAATATTACATATAATTATTAAAGTGTAAGCTTTTTATATAAATATGTTGTTTATATCTTTAAAGTATTGATAATTAATGGAAAAATATAATTAAAATAAAATTTTTTTTAAATGCTTCAGTGCTATTTTTAAGGGAAAAAGTTTAAGAAACGACTAATTAAATTTATTGTATACAATAAATACGCTTTAAAAATGATAATTATTAATAAAAATTTATCATAAATATAAGAAGTTTTTATAAATAAAAATTTTTCAAAATTTATTTTAAATAAGAAATTAACATGAATATTTAGAGAAATTTAAAATCTATTTTGTTTTAAACAATAATATTTAATAAAGAAACTTTCTACAACTGAGAAAAAAGAAAAAAACTATTTTTCACAATAAAAAACTAAAATCAAAAACCCATTAATTAAACATTTTTTTAATACGTATTTTTTGATCGCGTTTTCAAAATAACTGTTATTACCGAGAAAAAAATAAGGAAAATTCTTAATAATTTTGGGGAATTTTTCAGGAAGATTTCAAAATCAGGAAAAATTTCTATGGTCTAGAAGAGCGACTAAAGAAATATAATTGATTCTTGCTCGAATTTTTGAAAGTCGCGGTATTATGTTAAGATCTATAACACAAGAAAGAACAATTGTTTTTTTTTTTTTAATTTTGAATTGTTCTTCGTTAATATATCTTTTACGGATTAATAACAATAGAAAACATGAATTGAAAATTGTTTTTTTTTTCCTGGCTTTACATTTAGTTTTAATTCACCAGCAATGCCTTTATTGAAATATTATAAAGTATATTTATAAAATGACATGTATATTTTATACATTAATCAAATGCCAAGAATATAAATATAGTTCTATAATTAATAAAGATATTTTTTGTATTGTAACTATTATTTCTTATATTTTTCTATATAAATTCTACACGTGAAGTAGTGTTTTGCTTTACTGTATCATACAGTATAATAAATAAATAACTTACATTATCACTGAAAAAAATATACTCTTTAAATAATAATAATAATAATAATAATAAGAGTAATTAAATTCGCATCGATTTCTGGTACATTTATACTATTTTTAGCCAATAAAAATTCCATTTTTTCGAATTAAAAGTATAATTTAAAGAGAAAATTTTAATCTTTATTGATGAGGAATGAAAATAGCATTTTTTTAAAATAGAAAATAAAATTTTCGAAGAAATTTTATTTAAAAAAAGAAAAAAGAAAAGAAAAAATAGAAATAAATAAATAAAAATTTAAGTTTTAAAAATCGATTTAGATTCTAGATAAGAAGAAAAAGGTAAGTGTTTTTATAATTATTTTTAAAAATTAATTTAAAATTTAATGTAGTTTATGTTTTTAATTTGGTTTATTTATCGGTAAGTACATTAATGATTTTTGAATAGAAGAAAGAATATGCATGATCGAAGACTAATAATAATAATTTTCATGGATTAAATATATCCTTATCGATTGTAATAAAGCGCTTTAAGTCGCTTTAATTCTTTACTAGTACGATACCATTTTTGGCAGGCGTATCCTCAACAAATTTTCAGAAATATAATTTTCATTCTTATCTACGATATGTCTACCTTATGGATGGTCACAGAGCAAAAACAATTTCTGTTTTTTAGATTCCGGCATCGTATGGTGATGTTGGCAATCTGCCATTCGGTCGCCTCTACTTAAGTAAGCATCTTATGACACTTAAAGCACTTTCTTATAAATCAGAATGGATATAATCGGTTGTCTTTCTCTCTTCCTGATTTTTTCTCTTTCTTTTTTTTCTTTTTAAACTAGCGACGCGAGTTGAGAATTTTCCTTGTTTATTGCCAAGAATATTTTGCAGTTTCTACATGATTATTTGTATATTTTTCTTCCATTTCTTGTGTATTTTTTTAAATGTAACTTACAGGGAAAAAATGAAAAGAAATAAATTTTTTTGAGTTAGTTAATTTGTAGCCTGCATCATTTTTAAAAGTGTATTTTATACCATGTCGTGTCTTCTTTATATTCCAAGAGATATAATTCTTTTTGATATTATCTTTTATCCGAAATAATCTTGATTGATGGATGATTGACATGCTATTCTACTCGACAATAATGGATCACATCTTCCATTTTGATCATTTTTCCATTCTTTCTGATTAAATTATAAAGGTAGGGAGAAAAAAAAAGATTCTACGGTTCGTTTAACCTTATATTATTAAAGATTAAAAGAGGATTTCTTATTATTTATTAATGATTTTATAAATTAAATCGCTTAAGTTACATATTATGTGTTTTATATTTATTATTATTATACAGTTCGAAAAATAGTAATTATCGACTTTCAACGAACACAGAATCTTATTTAAAGGGATAAATAANTATATATATATAATTTTTAAATCGGTCGATTTAAACAAATTAAATCGTATCGATGGGAGCGAAGAAACCGAGATTACAAACTATCATAAAGTGAGTATTAAGAAGACGGTGCGGAAACAATCTCTACAGTAAAGCATAAAAATAATCTAGATTGTAATAATGATGCTGCGGTCTTTCTCCATTGTTAACATGCTCGACACCTTTCTACTCCGTCAGACAGACAAACCGGCAGCTTACTTGAGGTATATTCATGCCATTGTCATCCCGATCCCCGACAGCGCCGCTTCGCTCCATATTGCTCAGCATAGCCAGTTAATCTAGCCACAACAGCAAGGAGATAATGAAGTTAGCTACTGTAGATTCCGTTGCCTTGACAACAACAAACTTCTCTGCCAGTTAACCTCTGCCTTTTGTAATCGCCAGTGATTGATGATGCACTGCTTCCAACACCTACACCTATATAAACACGAGCTCTCACTTAAATAGTGTTAACCGCTCGTACCCGGGCATTTGCAGGAAATATATCCGCTATGTACACATCGGTTTAGTGGCATCTCGACTGCCTTTTTTCTTTCTTTGCTTCTTCCAAATCGCTAACAGATGGAGTCATTAAAGAAAAAAATTCTTACTAGAATACAATCGATTTACTCGATTTATCAAGCACGATATAAATCTGATACGAACCTATTAGTTTGTTTGCATTTAGACTTTTGTCCTTTCATATTATCGTTGGTTACAGGAGATGGTCGTCAATCTCCTCCAGGAAACAGAACGGATACGAATGAAAGTGTATCGAGATTTTAAATTGTATTAAAAGTGTTTTTGAGCCTTAAAGGATACAGAAATATAGAATATTTTCAATACAAAATTTCTTACGATATCTTTAAAAGATGGCTTCAGAATCTTTTCTACTCTAAACGATGCTAAAATGCAAATTATTGGAGTAAAGAAGCGAAAGGATGAGACTTTTAAAATCGAAATTTAATAGTTTACATTTTGTAAAAGGAGCATTCTATTAATTTTATGTAAAACATAACTTGTAACAGAATTTTCTTGTAGAAAACTTCATGTTTAAAAAATGTAAAACTACAATTTTGACCTTTAGATTACATTTTCAACGTTTTAAAATATGTAATTTGAGTTATAATATACGAGGATTTGATTTAAATTGTTTACTACAAATGTAAAAAAAATTTAACAAATAAAAACCAATAATTTAATTTTGAGGCATATTAGAGTTTGAAATTCAATCTTAAACGATGCTAAAAGCTTACTTTTTTTGGATTTAGAAAGCTGTAAAAACTCGTGAAAATTTGATCTTAAATTATGCAGTCGCTCAAACTCTAGAGTATATCTTTAATCTTGTAAATACATATTGTTGAGTCTTCGGAGCTTTAAACATACTCCAATGATCCTTTCAAAAGGGTAGAAAGCACTTCAGCTCTTAAGACTTAACGCATTTCGAGATGTAAAAGATCTCACATTTTGAGTAGCTGAAGACGAGTAAATTGATGCTCTTCAGCCTCTCGCAATCCTTAAGAGGCTCAAGAGAGAACCCAAGTTATAATGAAACTGCAATTTAAAATTATCTAAAATCAAATGGAAATAGTATTAATAATGATTTTATCTGGATTTATTCCTTAATTATATCGCAATCGTAATAAACGGTAGTGGAGTATAGCGGCTTTGCACAGTTTATGAATTGCAAATCGCTAACTTTATTACTTAGAAGGGATTAACCTTCGTAAATGATGTTATCGCCAGATCTGTTTCCAATATCGATCGAGATTTGCATCATCATTTAAAACAGCAATAGTTTGTAAACTTCTCACCAACTAGGATCTCTCCAAGCCTTACTCTAGCCACCATTTTTTTTCTTTTGCGTTGATTAACCTCTAACACGACAGTTCCTAGCAAATTTGCCAAAGGAGACGAGCAGTTTTTAAGCGTATTTTTTAATTAAAAATAGTTAAAAGTGGAAGCGCAACGTCTAATATTTTCGAGTGAGAGGGTTTTTTTTGTCTAAAAAACGTCTGATGGAGTAAAAGCAGAGGGGAAAAAAGGCAAAATAAGGTTTGGCCGGATCGATGTCAACTCGGAGCGTGTTGGGTGCTGTCTTCCCCATCCAGTAACAAATGGGTTATATCTGCCACTGTTTGGTTGATGTTGCGTCAGTCCGAATGGCTGCAAAAACGCAAACGAATAGTTTTTGCTGTGTATAAGTAAACAATCAAATAGAAAACCATTTAAAATCGTAGAAAATATTACCGTTATGCGATAAAAATCGAACGTTTGACCGAGCTTTCTTCGTCCGGCACGTAAGCAACAAGCACTTATTGGTAGATTCGGCCACTCCCAATCGTCTAACCGCCAATAGTAAAAGAGGTGACACGGCAAAATTCATCGGGGCAAGTAAAATTACAGGTTTAACAGAGTAAAAATCAATTAACGAGCAGGTAGCAGGTTTAATGACACACCTCTAATAATATGACCGATTGACAACGAGTGCATCGGCTTAATCACTGTCTCAACACTTCATTAACGTGTTTTGGCCCTTATCTAATCGAATTAGCAAATAAATTTTTGCCTCTTGACCATCTCCACTGTGAAAATTTTGCTTATTCACCTTTCTCCCCCCCTTTCTTCTTTATTGTTATATATCGACAAAGAGCGATCTGGTAGTTTAAATAAATTCAGCTTTGAAATGCAAACGAATCCAAGTTATTTTTTATGCAAATGGGATAGGCAGGAGTTACCCTTTAAGAAAAAAAAAGTGTATTAGGTAAAAGTGCAGAAAAGCATCCGTGGGGCATCGTGTTATGTACAGATGTCGTTCTACCAAAAATCGATACATAGTTGACGTCTGGCAAGCTGTCCTTTAAGTAGTCTGTTGTGAAATCTGCGGTTTTGGCATCTTTGCTTTTTCCTTCTCTCTCTCTCTCTCTCTCTCTCTCTCTCTCTCTCTCTCTCTTTCGTTCTCTCTTTCCCTCGTTCTCTCTCTTTTTTCTTTCTCTCCATCCGCCCGGTGTGTGTGTGTGTGTGTGTGTGTGTGTGTGTGTGTGTGTGTGTGTGTGTGTGTGTGTGTGTGGAGACAGGATTAGGTATTTGTGTGCCATTCGCTTGGTCCCAAAGATGCCCGGTTGCTATAGCGACGGTTGTGCCATCTGTTCTAGTGTGGTAATCGAAGGGTGTATTCTGTATTCTG
This sequence comes from Centruroides sculpturatus, assembly GCF_000671375.1. Lineage (NCBI taxonomy): Eukaryota > Metazoa > Arthropoda > Arachnida > Scorpiones > Buthidae > Centruroides > Centruroides sculpturatus. Next base: position 235,408 of record NW_019386008.1, on the reverse strand, counting down.
CACTAGGATGTTGCCTTCCGTGTAAACTTATCTGGGCATGCTCACTGTTCCTTTACTTGTTCTTTTCCGGACATGTGCATTTCTTTAGCTTGGTTGATGGTCTCGTGCATCTTTATATCTCCGCACTAAAAAAGGTATTCGAAGAGTTCGAAAATCGACGGGAATTAATTCATAAAAAAATTTCTCGTCTATTGTTCGGCCGAATTGACTGTGTTTCTTAACGAACTTGCTTACCATAGTTAAAATTTCTGGAATATATGATAAAAGAGTTTTTAAAAATGACGTTAAAGTCTTTATAAATATCGAATCGGTTGGATCCATGATGTTTCTGTGGCTAAACCACCAATCGATCCGTGGCACAACACACAAACAGACACGAAAGAGAGAGAGGAGACTGCATACCAGGTTTGAATACGATATGAAGTGAACAAAATGTCTTGAAAAGGAAAGAAGTCATTTTATATGAATTATGTATCGAGGAAAAACCAAAGTTTAGATAATGCTGCTTATGACAAATTGGCCGAAAGAGCAGAAAAAAAGAGAGAAAGGAGACAAAATGGGGTCGAGGGGTTGGACATCAGAAACCGATCATTGGGTCCTGCTAGTGATAAATAATAGGAATTTGGATGGATAAAATGTGTAATCAACAAGAGAACGAACATTCCGATATAGATGTTTAAGAAGCACTTTAATGTATGTGTATACAATAGCCGTACAGTATCTATAGTAAAAGTGGAAAGTTAGAACATTTTACTAATACTCGGATGAAGTAAGGTAGGTGCAGATGGTCTTCTTATAACTTTCCCCCTTTTTTTTCCTCCCTGTTGCTCGAAAGAGATAAAAGCCGTTATTGAGTAAACTGTCACCAAATCAAGCTTTCTGCGAGTTAATTGAAGTAATTATAGGGTTTAAGAACTCTTTAAGTAGCCTACTGCCAATTGTGGAAAAGTTGCAGGATGCGCGTAGATGAATAAATTAACGTTGTTTCTTAGCTAGTTATAGGTTATATGAGGATAAACTACTAAAAAATTTAAATCATTTCAAATGTATAATTTTGGTACAATCCCAATCGGCGAAGACAAAGGAAACTCATTGGGGTTGATATCTAGAAAAAGTTTCAATCCATCTTCTACAACAACATTAATTGGTCGAGACATTGGGAATATGTTAGACAAATACGTTTGTATCTAAACCCGCGGTAAGGGGCACCAACATTGTTATTAAGCTCGGTGGTGCGGCGGCAGAGGGGTAATTATTAGATTGAGTGTCGACCTGACTCACGCCAGTTTCGATCGCTAGAAAAGGGAGACTGCAGGGGAGAGTGTCGCCTTCTGAATCATCTTCGACGCACGTGGGCGGCTTTCGGTAGAAAAGAGCTGCTTTTTTCCACCTATCTACTTTACCTCCCCCCTCAACGTGGTGACAAAGCAACATCTGCCGCTTGGTTGAGTCTAAAAGAGTATCTATTAGTGTATCACCGATAGTCAATAATGTGGGAGGGAGCTCGATTCTGTTATGTCAACACGCGACTGTGTACAAATTTTCTAGATTTTATCTTCGTCCCGACCGGTGAATAAAGGGGCAACAGGTTCCGTCTTCGAAAAATTACTATTTTTATATTCACCGCATAAACGTTTGGCGATCGTAAAGGTAGTCTATAGAGTGGGAGCTGTTTTACATCGCGTAGCAACGCTAAAACGATTTTAGATGTTTTATAATTAGCGTGACAGAAGGATCGACACTCGTTTCGAGCCTCTGTAAAGTCGTAACTAAACCGAGTGGGGTTCAAATTTCGCTTTTACTACCCACTAATTATCTCAGCACTCTAGGAATGTAAAGGAGATAAACTGCTAAATTAATTTGGCAAATAGGGAATAGAAGACCCTAAAGACCTGTACCGTGTATCTATCTGGTCGTCAGAGGAAGTAATGCTGCAGAACCCGACTTCGATAAACTCCGTCAGCAGTTTTTTTCTCGATTCAATCCGAGATGACCTTTTGCCATTTATTTTATTGCAATAGATACGGAAAAAAGGGGAAGATGCTATATAGGTTAGATATAGACCGTGCCATAGAAGTACTTTTATCTTTGTGGTTTGGTCAGATGGAAGAGATTGGAGAATTCTACCGGAAAAGATAGATCTTTGATAAAAATCCACATCGGCAGCCATTGAGATGATGGAATCGAGAATTAATAGGATTGGTCGTTATTCCATGATGGAAACATTCCCGTTGTTGATTGGAAACTGTTGAATAACTTCAAATGATTTAAATTAAGTGCTTCACTCGCGAGTACAAACCAGAGATTTCTCTTTCCTATAGTTCATTTGTTATTAAAGGAGATACATTAATTTTATAAATTAGTTTATATCCGTTCGAGTGGTGGTAGATTGTTTAACCTTTACCGGTCTCATCCCTTAAGGGTTCTGCGCTGGAAGAGGCTCTTCGATAGGGGAAAAGAAGGAAAAAAAACCTCTTTTCCAATCTTATTGCGCCGCCTCGGAATGTAGCAATCCGTCTCTGCTCTGTTGTGGCGCAGTAGATTGTGGGAAGATATTCAGCTGTTTCCCTTTTGGCCTGATTGACCAGAAATACCACCCATATTTCCTTCGTACAAGTATATAGTCCTATCCCATTATTTTTAGCACCACCTTCCTCGGAGGTGTAATTTGTTTGGTGAAGTATAGGAATATTCCGCCTGGGTTATTACCACTGATTAAACAGAAATGGTCGCTTGATGGAAGCTTTGCTTAATTATCAATGCCATTCGGTTAGATTAAACGGGTTATTTTGCTTTATTGAGGGGAATTTTAACTGGTTCCCTCTCCTATTTCTCTTAAGGAATACTTTTTAAAAACCGTTTCTGTTTCGTGATGAATAGAGAATGATAAGATCGGGAAAATGTAATTTCTCCAGTTCAATATGTAAAATATCGCTTTGCAAATCTGCTTTTGACCTCTTTAAACTATCATCTGGCACGAGTTATTTGTCATCGGAGTACTATGGAGGCTCCTTTAAGTTCATTTAAAGGGATCTAAGATTATAATGGTTAAATCGGGATCATATGGAGACGAGAAAATTAAATTTCGAACAAATTTATTACAGGCGAGAGCATTTAGAGGGCCGCGTAATAATCCGAGGGTGAAGTTAAATTTCCGAAACCATTCAGCAATTAGGCAAAGTTAAAGTTTGGGAAAATACCATCGTAGTTTATCCTTTGCCTTCGAAAGCGATGAGGAACAGCAATAGTGATATCACGTAGACGAGGCGGAGGCTGTAAATCAGCATTAGTCTGCTGACCTCTCTCCCATGTATCACAACATAACAATTAACCAGTAGCTAAGCCGTTTGGAGACCGGGAGCAACTGTCGTGTAGTCACGTGATGTCAACATCATCCACTTGCTAATCAGTTAGTTAGACGCTATATATATCATCAACTTTTCATAATGACCGGACGCACAGGCCACTCTATGCATCTTCATTAAATAAGTTAGACGTGCGACATAATCCCTTCGCTCAAATTGGTAGACTCGAGCATACCGAGGATTACAACGACAGAATGCTAATCTACACTAGCAAAGTGTTTGTTTAGATTGGATTATATATTTTAACTTCCCTCGCATAATATCCGATTTTTACCGTTGTTTCTGTAAGCAATTTTTAATTAATGGATTCCGTGGCTGACTCGAATTCTAAATACAAATACCAGGAAGATAACGCCTATCATATTCCTCATATTGATGTATTCACTTTACACTATAATTATTCTACTATTTTTCACTGTTGCTATTTCCTCATCTTACCCAAACGCCCATTTGCTGATGCGCTTTCCGATTGGAGGGAGGTGCAAAAGAAAAAGAACTTTCCTACATCATCTATCCTTCGATATCAATCATATTAAGATGGCCGCTGATATCACCTTTATTTTATTAATTCCTATTTGCCACCCCTGGTTATTACAGGCGTGAAGTTCGTCCCTCGAATGAAGTGATTTCCTCTTAAATCTCTTCCTCGTATTATTTGACAAATTGTTGCTGGACGTGACGTGCCTCTTGCTACTGGCTCAAAAATAGAAATTTTCTAAATCGATTTTAATGAGAAAAATATTCAATTTTTGTTTACGTTTAGTCTTTGTTTAAAACTTGATAATATATAAAACCAAACGAATATTTTAACCAAGATTAGTTTACAGGTGATAAAGGTTAATCTGCGATAAAATTTAATCTTTCCAAGGTTATTTCAACCTGGATTAACTTTATCCAGAATGACTTACTCCGGTTAACAGTTTATTAAAGCTTAAAAATTAAGGCAGGATCCATTTTAATAATTATCATATCTTGTTATATTAAACAATATATGTACAGTATATATACACGAGTGTGTGATATGTATATACAAATGTAAAATCCATATTTTTTAATTTTAAAATCTTTGATGTAAACCGAATATTATTAAACGGTATGTGGTAAATGGGGAGACAAAATCTTTTCTTCGGAAAGTTTTATTTTCTTTGTTGCTTTTCACCTTATTGAAATGCAAATCAGTCGAGAATTGAGAAGGAGATGATGAAATTTTAATGAAGATGATGGTCGATTTTTCGTATTTGTTTAGAATCTGTTTTATTCGCTACAAATTCTGTAATAAGTTCTAGAAAATCGACAAAAGTCGATCCAGAGAAGTGCTCGTGACCAATTAGAAACATTAGTGAATCCGTATCTGATCAACTTTGTTTTTTGCTTTATCTTAACTACTTTATGAAGCCTATAAGAAGCACACCCGTTTATTTAACAATTATAACATTGTAAATACGATAATCTATCACCTAAACATTTATATTCATAACCTTTATTTAAATATAACCAAGAGCTTATCATTAAAAGAAGTTGAGTATACTCAATGTTCAAATAAATAGAATCTCTATTAAGGAATAGAGTTTTAACTGTGATTAGTCCTATACAGCTAAACTTTTACTATAAAATATATGCCAAATATTCATTTTACTATGCAAATTAAGCATATAGAACTATTTTAAGTATAGGCTATAGCATTTGTGTTATAATTTTCGGCAATAAACATTATTATTAGTAGAATATATATTGAATACATTTTACAATAACAGTAAACTATGTAAATATGTGCATAATATATACATATACAGTATATATATAATATTACGTAGGTTATATTATAACTAGATTTATTATTATTATCTATGTTATGTAAAGTAGAACTTATATTAGCATTATCATATAATTGTATGCGTATTTATAGATAAGAGTATGCAAAATTTGTACAATAAATAGACTCCAATAGAATCTTGTTGGGATTTACTATTAATATAGCAATAATGCTATACCACACACACAAACACAAGCTGATACTGTTGTTATAACGATGAGCAACAGCACATTATAACATTAGAGTAATGATATTTAATATTATTTTAAGTTTAAAAAGAGTATATTGAAAATGCTTTTAAATCAAAGTTTCGATAGTGAAGACGAGTAAATCTTAACAATACTAATTGCTAGAGAAATCACAGAGTAAATTAATGCATAATTTTGTGAATCCTATAATTATATGCAGTAAATATACACAATATATTCAGCAGATAGAGTAAATTTGCATTTCTGTCATGAATGTTTAATGTTTAATGGATTTTATTGGTGTTAATGGACATTGATATCCTCCACTCTTCTAAGATTATAAAGTTATAGTTGTTATAAATCGTAAACTAATTATAACTTTTAACTTAAAGATGCTAACTGGCATATTTCTTTAACATTATTTTCTACTTTTTATATTAATTTTACTATTCTTACATTAGAAAAGAGAATTTTAGCGATCGATTATAATGATGATAGCGCGGAATTTTTGTCAGGAAAATGTCAGGTGGTTCTCGAGGTGATGCGAAAGGTCGAGTAGCAGCATCGTCGATGCAACAGCATACAAACCTTTTAACAAGTAAACATTAACGACTTGTAGCGAAATGAATAATTGTTTTAAACGTTAATTTTTTCTTTATCAATTTTTGCGAAATTTCAATATTTCAAAACAGTTAGAATAATTTAGGCACTCTCTTAATTGTTGTATGAAGCAACCATTCTTAAGGGGATTAATGCATGTGCAATTCATTTACGCGTGATTAATCTTCATACATGAAGATTATAATATAGCAAGAACATGGAAAAAGAGTTAAATTATATCTTTAAAAATGTGAAATAGAAAAACTGTTAATGAATCTGAATTTAATTTACATAGAATTTGTTGCCACGTGTTCGAGAATCAATGATAATCAATGGATACCAACGGAATCAAGTACAAAATTTTGGATTTCTATCGATTTCATTATGGGTTGGCTATATTTAAATTGTATAGCTGCAAATATTAAAATCGTACATCTGCTTATAACTTTATTTGGTATTATATAACATAGTAAAAAACAAGAAAATCATAAAAAATTTACATATTTGGAACGATTTACTGTACTGTACATTACATTTTAATATAAATAAATTAATTCAACTAGTTTAGTTTATAAGCTTCAAAGATGAATAATTATTTATTTTTTAAACAGTCAAACCTTCAATAACAGTGGGCATTTTTTTAAACAAAAAAGCTTACAAAATAACCTCCAAACAACGGCCATTTTTTTTTTGTTTCCATCAGTGACCGTTGCTCAGAGATTAGACTTGTATCACGATTCTTAAATCAAATTTCAAAATTATGATATTAAAAATAAATGGATGTGGCTTACAACTTAAAATGATAAATAAATAGACGAAAATTAAAAGCGCTCGATATCAAAGGAAATAAAGATAAATTTTTAAAATTAAACAAGTCGCTTCGAAACTAAACATTTTCATTAGAATTTTATTAGTATATTACGTTTTATATTTAAAATAAAAATAAGTCATTAAAATATTGACGATAAATAAGCATAAATATATCGGATTTCAAGCATAACTAGTTACCAAATTAAATATATTGCACTTCAATGATACGATAACCTGTAATGCCAAATTCAAAAAAGAATTTTTATTAATTTACTTGTATTTATCATGAATTTATGTTCGGTTTTATAGACGAATAAACATGGGACATCGTTTTAAAATTTAAATCAGTACTCGAGATCACTGGAATAAAAAATATATTAGGCTACATATACTTTAACTATATAATAATAATAATAATAATAATAATAATAATTTTCAAATATTTGATATTTGTATATTGATATTTAGTTTAGTGATTACGAGCTGTTTCAAATGACGTTTCGAATTAAATTAAACTGGGTTTCTAAACCACTTTAGTTTTAATGATCTGAGTAACTTTTACTAAATCTTCAAAGGTTTCCGATACTTTACACACTATTATCGTCACTGTGATATATGTATTTACTTCTTCTAAGACTGCAGTAAAACTAAAGTGGTCTATCGGAGTGCATATTGCATTCGTCTAGGTGCATTCTCATTGAGATATAGGTACGGTTGAAGAGGCACACTTCTAATTACCGGATGTGGCAGCCAAGGTGTGGTGTCTATATATGTACCTCCCAACTGCTTTTGTTTCCATCCTTACCGGTTTGGAGACACCGGCCGAATGGGACCGGACACACAACCTTAATTTTGTCCCAATGTCTTCGTTGTGACCTACTTGACCTTGCGTGACGATTATTTGCTTACTCGATCTATTAATTCGACTCGAAAGAATAAAATATAATAGAATAAATATATATATAAATTTAGAAAATTCGAATTAGTACAAGTTAACCTGTACTTAAAAGTTTATACATTATCCTTGATCACGTTCTAATTTCACAATTATAAAAAGTTAAGCAATTTTCCACTCTGTTTCCAGTTTTTGTGTGACAAATTTGGGTCCCAAGCAGCTTATTTATATCTTTACAAACAGCTGAGCCCGTCAAAGACGGAATGACGAGGGAGATACGAACGCCTTTCAATTAAAGATTAATTATTAATGTGGTTTTAAGAAACGTTACGCAAGAGATTAGCGTGAAAATATAAAAAAACACACCGAATATGTTTCGATTTAGTCGTGTTGTTTGTTAATCGAATCCGTAGCAGTGGCAGTGATGTCAGAGATTGACAGTTGTGCAAGGTGGTGCACAAACTATCCGCCAGGCGGAGTGCGCTCCATGTCGTCCCAGCTGCCAGTCCAACCATTCAATAAGTAGCCAGCAGTCGCTGGTGTAAGCACAACCGCCGTCTGTCTCTACTGTTTGTTTTTCTGTGCAGAGCGTTCTCGCTGCGATAGCGATCGCACGCGCTGACCACCATGAACTGATTAAAAACAAAAAGAGCATATTATGTGCGTGGGACACCCGAACGCACCGTAAGCTACGCTTGCAGAGGTGAGTCATTTTTGGTGTAATTTCGTAGGGACTTTTGTGTATTTTTACGTTGAGGAAGTAGATTCGGGGGCGGAGTTGTAATGGGTGCTACAGTGGACTAGTGTGCGTCGGTCCGTTAAGCGGGCCAAGGTAAGGCCAGGTTAGGTGTTTCGGTTGGGCGACGAGGATGGTGCCCGGTTGAGAAATAGCCCGGTAAAGTCTATTCACTGAGGTTACGTCGGCGGAGGGGTGCAGATGCACGTGTAATGGTGGCTGATGTACTAAAGACAGCTGCCTATCGGCAAATGACAGTGTGGACGCGTCGTCTGCTACAATCTGGTGGGACGGAGTCTGCGCGTTAGGATCGCCTCCATTGTACTTAAACATCGATGGCTGTTCTGCCTTAATGGGTTGGCCTGTAACGAGGCTACGGATATTGCGTTAAAGGTGAAGGAAGCCTTAGTAGTGTCGAGAAGTAAAGCATCACGGGACGCTTTATCGATTGATTCAATCTGTCACTCGACACGTCTCGAATGAAAAATCAACGCTCCAATTATTTCTTCCTCTTTGCTTAAGGTTTCTGCAAGGAGACGCGATGGGAGGATGTACATTTTTTTCTTCTTCCTTTTCTTTCGTTTTTTCCCGTGGGTTGTATAGCTTTTATATTTCGGGGAGGCTTGAACGACACGTGCGGCGTTGGATGTTTCCCAGAGTAGTCGACAACAGTTAGCCACGTGCGTTAACATTGGGCCTCAGTCTGATTCTGTGGGAACAGAACCATCGGCTATTGTGGGCACCCGAGTCGATCTGTCTCTAGAGAACAAATGTTGAACAGCGCGAGACATGCGACCAGGCGTGAGGACAGGAGTGAGATATACAACTGCAGGAAATGTTGTAAATTTTCTAAATTTTATCGTGTTATTCGAGCAATGACGCGTGAACAAAATAGAAAAACTTATAAAACGTTTCGATAAAAATTTTGAAAGAATTGTTTTGTCGTTTCTTCTATTTTTTCTTTATAAACTTCTAGTTCGTCGGGTGGAATGTCGTATGAAAAATGCCATTAAAGTAACATTTTCTTATTAAATGAAAATAGCAATTGCACACGGGTCAAAGAATCTGTTAAAATGTTATTTGCTGGAGGTGAACCGTATAATAAAGAACCAAAGGGTAGAATTTTCGACAATAATCGCATCAAACTGTAGCTTTATCCAGGTGGTGCCAGCAGCGATCTTTGATCACCAAAAAGAATCTCCACCCACTCCCAAGACCCTTGCTCACAGGTGGGTCCTCTCCCGCTGTACCGGAAATATTATAGACAGATCGTTAAGACTTGCTGTACACCCACAAGTTCTAATATTGGAAATTTATAAATAATCATGCTATTTACTTATTCCGCCACCCTTTCTTCGGTTGACAAACATTTGGAGAAGACGGTAAACAGAGCCGAAGTGGCCACACCCGTGCCAAATTATACTCTCGTTTGTTTCTTGGACGCACGTATAAACTGTTTCATAAATTAATACTTAGCATGATACACTGAACTAATGCGCCCATTGAAAGTGAAGTAAATGCGCTATCAATCTCGCCTCGAAGACACTATCTGATTCCCTTGATGTGTTAATAAAGAATATAAAACTAGCAATGTGTACATTTTGTTCTCCTGCTCACGCCAAACGATTTCTACTCTATATTGATCGTGAATGGCGTGCCACACAATCATCCGGCAGGCAGTACATGTGGGAATCGTCATCAGTGCTGTTTGCATAGCGTATGACGCTAGATGTTTGTTAAAATCTTGCAAAGTTACTTAACACACTAAGATATTGTGTAATTAGAAAATGAAATCGCATTTAATTTAAAATTTTTAGAATTCTGACGCTTCCTTTACGAGAAAATATATCAATATTGTAGTATTGTATATAGGGATAATGCTTAACATCAGAAGGGAGATGAGTCACTATAGCTCTTACAATATGATCGATTTACAGGTAGTGGTTAACGTTGATTCAATTCCGTTACGCTTGATCAATGCATAAAAATGATATTTTTGTTTCTTCAACGAAATAAACAGATTTCTAGCTCTAAATTTATTCCGAAAATTGTTATTTTACAGTCTTTAAGTGTTTTATCGTAGCGTATTATCTAAAGCATGAATACGAGCAACGCGAATCTGTGGTTGAACTTAGATCACGGTTCGGTGGATGAGTGTTCACGGGGCATATCCAAGGTCAATCCTATCTTCCGTTTCTGAATATTTGAACATGCTTAAGTGTGTAAAAATGCAAAAGAAATAAACTGTTGACCTGTCCCCATAAAGTGTGTCGAATTATGAAAACTCTCCGAGATTTAAAAATGCAACCCACACGAGATGTGCTAAACACCACCCAAAATGAACTACTCCACGCCTAGTTAGTATTACGCAGCAAATATCCTTTCTACATCGCTAATCATGATGTAACTATTCTCCGTTTGACCTGACCTCAGCTGAGATAGAACTGTGTTAGTAGGTATGGTACACCACGCATCAGACCCAATTAGCGTCTTTAATAACAGCCACAAAACTGTAGGGGGTTGGTTATTTTTTCCTACACGCGTACAGTATTTTAATTATCTCTCGTACTTTCTCTTCAAAGAGATCTTGGAAATTAGCCAATAATTATTTTATATACGGACGAAATCAAAATTTTTCTTCGGTCGCGTATGCGGTAGCCGATTGTTGAAATGGTGAAAAGAACGATCGAACCGCATGATTACTCAACTTTAACGTGTGAGAAATTATTATGGTAAACATTTGGCGGATTCTAAAGGAATTTAGAGCTGAAAACAATAAAAATTGCTTAACTTTAAGCACAACAACACGTGCTTTCACCATATAAAATTTTAATCGATATTTCGTAAATGTCGGCTGTTTTTTTTACATTAAAAATAATTAAATAAATCGATCGAAATTTTAAAATTAAAAATACAATTCTACGTTTGATCAGTAATAGAACTGATAGTTTAATTTATAAATACGATTTCTCCAATTAGATGAAAATAATTATCGAATTTCGGAGCACTTAAAAGATAATTAAACAGTGTGTTACATTAAATAGTATACATCATGTTTTCCTTAATTCGAAAATTTTAAATTACATTGATTGTAGAAAAATACATGTATTAATTACTATTTTTGCACTTTTAAGACCTTGAATATTTGCGTAGAAGAATTAACTACTTTCCCATCCAGGTACAGGTATCGTAACTATGTCACAATCGCGACGTACTGTACAGTACAGAAATATCGTTTTTGTCCATGACAATTTTTAGTAGCCTACGACACGAATCGCAATATCGGATATAACTCATAATTATCATTTTCATTTCTCCCAACTAAAAAGAAAAATTCGTCAAGCAACGTCACAATTCTACACTACACTTAATTGTGACAGTATATATATTTTTTAAATCAATATCGAATTTTTATCATCTATTATTATTATTATTATCATTACGATAATCATCATCATCATCAAAAATTTAGAACTTTGCTTTCGTACAAATATAGATTTTACAAAATTGCAATTTTTCGAATAATAATAATAATAATAATACCTAATAACAAACAATAATAATAATAATTTCTAACAATTTAAATTTATTTTTTATTTTTTAAATTTTATCGTTAAGTTTGTTGTATAAAAAAAAAGAGAAATAGGAAAAATTAATTCTTTATAAATAGATAAAATATATATATTTTTAATTGTGGCTAGGTTATTTTGGCCCGAATACCTTTACCGAAAGTGTAATTCAGTTAATAATTCAAGTTAATTTACGTATTGATATCTAAAATGGCCGCCCACTAAGTTTTATTCACCTACCGTTTGAGGGCGTCCACCTGTATTCTGTCAAACAGAACTATAACTTATTTCTGGATTGACTAAATAGTTACTAGGGATACAACAAAACGTTACATTGAAAAAAGGATAATATAACATCTGGTGTCATTCAAAAATAGATCTAAATTCCGACATTTCGTGTTTCGTTCTTTAAAAGATCGAAGTCCCTCCTGCCTTCGATATATTGTATGTAGTTTCACTTATAGATTTCATAACTGCACTCTTACAGAGCCCTTCCTTCTTTTATTCTTAAAGAGAATAATTTGATTATTTTAGGTTAAGGATAATGGAGAATATTTCGAGAGAAAGGTCAAAGATTCATTTTTATGGGCATGATATGTGTGAATTTTTTCCTGTAAAATTATTGATTCTGTTTAAACGCCAAATCCCCTTTTATTATGTTGTTGCACAAGAGCTGTTGACTGGTCAAAAATCAATGATTACGCACGCATTATTTCGAAACTAGTTTTATGTATTGTAACCAAGAGGTAATAAAATACAATAAGTGGCTATTGGTTAAAACAGATAATCTGTTTTGTAGTAAATTTACGTAGAGGAACGTATAACGATGTTAAACTATCGTTTTCCTCCTGAAAGCCACGATCTTTGCATAGTGCGAAGCGTGAATATTCGAATATTTCCAACATGTCTACATTATAAATGATTTTTGCTGAATACTTGACAGATTCCTAAAATTTTTAAAGGATAAAAATTTAACGAATTTATTCAAATTATGGTATGTTTGAAATTAATCCTAGATATACCGTAAATTGAACTAAATTCCGTTTAAGTAACCGCGCGAACTCTAAGCAAATTAAAAGATTCTTGAAGGAGAAATGAAAATAAATATATGTTAAACAGGATATTTAAATTTTTTAAATGAAAAATTGAGAATCTTTCGTTGGGATAATCTTACAGATGCTTTAATTAGCCACGGGTATTCTTGCAGATAAGAAATTTATATCGATTGCAAACGAATTGAGACTATCATCATCGATTACATTGCTTACTTATCGCCATTTTTTTCTAAAACAAATCATAATTAAGTAAGATAAATGCCAAAATTGAATCGATAACGCTTCCAATTTTAGTCTTTTTATAAATATCTGAACGCTATATAAAGCACTCTACACCCGCAAATAGTTATTAAGTGATTGAACGTACTCAATAGATGCAGCATCAAGATCAAGCAAAGAAGCAACTCTTGCGGTTTCCTGTCTGTAACTTTCTACCTTCTTCATGACCACTCAATTCGTGCGGTGATCGATGATGCTACATTTGACACCTTCTCCATTAATGTTGGTGTTCCACTACTCATTATTTACTCTGTTCCTCATCACTACTGGCTAATCTTATCTTAGTCTTTCAAAGTATTTTGGAAACTCGAAAAATGCAGAAATACATTTAACATAAAGTTGATTCTAATTGAAAGAGAGTAACTAAAATTCCGACTTTTAATTCCGGAGACTACGGATTTCGGTTTCTCTACAATTTTAGACCAGAACTTTTTTTTTGAAATTCTAGGTCTTCTTGTCTCCGTAGGGATAGACAGCTAGGTCCGAAAGAATGAATTATTTAGTCAACGCACTCCACGCTATCGATTGAGGAGCTGGCGGCCACCCGCTTCTCGTTCAATAGAACTGACACTCATGAAACATGCAACGAGATCGTATGTTACAGTACGAAGAGCCTTCTTACCGCTTTTGGGTGATGGGAAACTGTATGCTGTCAACTACATCAGACTTCTGATCTTAGATATAACCATAACTGATAACATTTTCGCTTTTTTTTTATTTTTTGGATGGGAATGTGAAATGGAATGGATACATTCCAACCATTTGCTATTTCTGATAGAGCGAAGAATCCAAAGAAGGAATTTTTCCTGACTGTCACGCTACAATTTTCGACAAACCAACCTATTTGTTGACTCGGAATCGCATGCCAGGAACCAATTAGGAAGTGCACGTGAACCAAAGATGATATTTCCTACTGGGTGACCGTGGCATCAAATGTTAAGATTGAAGCTGTCGACGATATTGACTCGCATGGGTGAATGACACATGTGACCGACATTTTCTTGTGTGTGTGTTTTTTAAAAATTTATAGGCCTTTCTATATATAAATGCTATATAGGTATATGCCGTATTTATGTTTTCCGATTGTGAAATAGAATGACTATATTATAGGCCTAACGGAATTGCGGTATGGTAACTGATTGTTTAATCTATATTTTTTGAAACAATTTTCTCCGTTTGAAATCGAATATGTATATATATTTAAATCAGTTTTAATTTTTTTAAATATAAATTTTATACGACTTAACAAATGAAGAATTTCTCTTCGTGTGGGATGTAATCGCATAACTTCATAACGGCAACAAACAAAAAGATTTTATTTCAAAATAATCAACAATCAATTAATATTTTATGTTTCAAAAACAAACGGCTTCCAACAAATGTCGTTTCAAAAGGTCCCATTTCAAATCATAAACAACTGCTCCTATTTTTAAAGAGAATATTAAGTTATAATTTTTTATTTTATAGGAAAAGTATGTAGGACGATACTGAAAAAAAATGATTTCTCTAATCTGTCCGAGTAACCAAACTGCGAGATCTTTTAAATTTCCAAGGATGAAACACGACGATAATGCTGTTTCGCTAGAAAAATATGTAGATAATGTTTCGCCAGGCTGTCAGTCGGTTGTTCTCATTGGACAGGTTAGTAAGCAAGGCAGGTGTCTATCGGCATTGGACCCGTGCCAACAAAAAAATAACGAAAAAGTAAAAAACGGCTATGGTAGTAGCAGCAGTCGTCCTTTTTTGTCATCGGACATCTAAGCGAACAAGATAGGACGTAGCAGATGTAAGCGTCGTTGACACAGCCGCACATTCCGTTTTATAGTTTCTACTCAACAAATTAAATCGTGCTACAAAGTCATTTAAATCCGGAACGGAAGATTTTTACCTTTTTGTCAACAAATAACAACTATTTATGAAATTCTAATGCCGTGAAGGCCGTGAACATTAATTGTTCTTTTAATATTCTTATTATATTTTATGAAATAATCCTATTAATTGAGTTTAAACTTTGATAAAAACCTCTGCAATTTCTTATACATCATTGATAGTCTATTAATATTCTAAGCGGTTAATTAATTTAATGGCGGGTAATCCAGGTTCTGTGTCCTATAGAAAAAAAAGTCTTTGATTATCAATTAATTTATCTTCGATTTGGTGGTATCAAGTGCTACCTATCAGCGGCGCATTACCCCGTGCGAACCGAACTAACTCGGCCGCACGCACGTGCATTGCAACCATCATCACCCCCTCCACAATAGTCACGCTTTCTGCTCATAATATCCCGAACAGGACAACGGCCTCTGGCCATTGCCAGCCTTGAAGCGTCGTGTTCAGTGACCTCACCGGGCCAGGATTATCCGGTAAACAATGCCTAATAGTCCAATGTCTATTTTGTATGTCGGGATCGATGCCTTCGTTCGGTGCCATCGGATGAGACGATACTTCTCGCCTTCGTCACACTAGAAACGTATGACGACGGCGGTTAAGTGGTTGAAATGATAACCTGTAGGCATACTTTTATGAGCTGTACTTAGGCGATAAAAAGTGTTTTTTGCCGTTCGAAACCATTTAAAATATTGCAGATAAAGAATTGGAACTCGTTCACTAACCGGTAGTTAACCGGTTAATTAGTTAAACTATGATTGATAAAGGTTAACATCGAAGTTAGTAGGATGTCGATGATGTTGATGAACGTGAGTTAGCGTGTTGATAAACACGATGAACATCGCCGAAAATATCGATAAACGTACTGAACATCGGTAAACAGCCGGTAAACGCACTTAACCTAATCACTTAGTAAATGCAATATTTCCGATTCAATTATTAATGAATAATGTTATTTGCATAATTTTTTTTATTAGAGAATTGTATGGACGAAAGGATACATTCAATTGACTTGTATTATGATCTAAATAATTACTAATGAGAGAAAATCTTGTGAACTACTCAACGTGAACGTTCTTAAGATGTTATCATTTTAAAGTTCCTAAGTACTCTGTGCGAAGAAATAAACTCTTCTATTAGATACAGATCCATTGTTTTCGTATTAAATCGATTAAAAGTCAAACGGGTATAAAATTATCAACTGAAATTTTACTAAACTACAAAGAAATCAGATTTATTTATTTATTTTATATAGGCGATAGTCGCTAAGACAATAACTGATATCTCCACCATACAACAAAAAATGAACGAATTTCATTAAAATATGTATTAAAATACAAAATAACAATAACAAATTTAAAAAATAATAAATTAATTGGAATAAGGAATAATGTATTAATTAAGCAGTATAAAATATTCTTTATAGATTAATTTATATAACCTATATGCAACTTGTTCTCCACTTTGTCGTCGACGGATTTATAATAACGGCTCTCAATAGTGTATGATTTTTGATAAAGATCGAAACGATATCAATGTCATAAAATTTTCTTTATAATTTCTTTCGTAATTAATCATACAATTTTACATTTTCTGTCTCTGTCGTTCTCACGAAAAGGCAGGAGAGGTAAACGGAAGGTTCAGAACACTCATACATTATAATAGAGTAATTGTATAATCTTATTTCTGGGAAAAGAATTCTAGTGGATTATATATTTTTTCATAGTTTTAAATTAGTTGTAATATTTTCATAAATTTGAAACCTTTGGCACACTATCAAATGTCCCAAGCGAAAGGTTAACCATTCAATATCTCATAACAAGACACATCGTATTTATAAAAGATTTTACAACTTGATTTTTATCAATTCTTTGATGTTTCAATCTTACACTTATGTATATAAGATATCTATACTGTGTATACATACGAAGGGCCTCCCAGAAGGTAAGGGGCCTGGGGCAAAATACATATTGGGGCCTATAGAAATTAAATTATTAAAGGAAGTAAACGAAAAAAAAAAAAACAATTATATATTTTCTTGCGGACCAGGGCAATTTTCTCATTTGCCTCCTCTGAGCATCCCAGTACATATATCTTATTATGGATTGTCGTAAGTTCAATTTGAAAAGGAGGAATTTAAAATTCTCGATATCTTTATTGAGTTTAATTTAATCAAAAATAGTAACTAATACGTGTCAATTGTATAATATTTAAACCGTAACAAACTCGGATGATATCGAGGAAGCAGAAACAGGAAAAAAATGTTTAATACTTAAAAAAGAAAGAAAGAAAACTGGAAAGAAGTGCACTTCCTCGAGAAGAAAGAGACATTACAACAGATAACATTACCGAAAAACTGTAAGGCAATATATGAACGATTACTCGAATTTTTGGAAGTTTTCCAACTGGCAAGTGCACTGTCCTGTTACTTTCTCTTCTCCCGATTCACTGACTTGTTAGGCTTAGTGGTTTCATCATCGACTTGCATGTTTGCCAACGTTTAACGGATCGATCGTACCTCCGATTATAAACGTCTGTTTTCGGATAATTTACTAATTCTATATTTGATAATATTCTCTTTTATACTTCTTTAATCATTTAGAAAGAAAATTGAAAAAAATAAATAATAAAATGCTGTATCGCGGATACACAGCCAGGACAGTTGTTGCTCGTGTGACGATGGCAATTTGTCTTTTGTTTCTTTCAGCACATACCGAATTATAAGTTTAAAAATTTTTATTTGCTTTTTATTGGGAGGAAAAAAATAATAACAATAAAAAAAGTTTCGTCACCACTAGACAAACGGTAGAAATGGAAATCAACTATTGACACCGGTCGACCAATCAATAGCGCTAGTCTGGTCGACTCGCAATTAAAGACAAAACAACAGCGTCACGTGACGTGCACGTTACCTAGGCAACTGAGGTAACATCGATTGCTGGGCCGAGATAAACAGAGTGGCTGATCAGTCTGTTCATTGCCGAGAGAAAGTTGAACAGCGATGCACCTGAAAAGTGTGCCGCTCCGCCGACATCCATCACTCGACGTGTTAAGGGCTTGCGCAATGAAATGCGAAAGGTGACGCGGAAATTACGTAAATGATGACATCATATCTGACGGTATACGAACACCATTTCAATTCGACCGATACCGTGTTATTACTGATGCAATTTTCTCAGTACTTTTTGAATTCGTTAGCGAGTCGCACTCGATGTCAATCAACTAACCTTAATGATAACTTTATTCCAAACGTCTTCGAAGTGACGGGAAATTCAGACGGCACACGTACGGTTGCTCACCTATATTTCAAATTTTTCTTCGACCGCATTTAAAAAATAAAAAGAAAAGGCGCGTAGTTATCAAGTGATTGTTTAGTCTGGTTCCGTCACATCAGAGCAGATGATGAGAGAGAGCAGTTTCTCCCCCTTTCTAAATCACCACCTGACGTTCCCTGTAATCGCTGCGGCATCTTCAAATTACCCACAATCCTTCGGTAGAAGGGCCGTGTAACCATGGCAACCACGACAATCCTTTTTCTTTCCCTAAAACAGCGTGGTAGCATTGTCGGAAGGAGATTCTTCCTCTAACCAAAAATTGATCCCGATGCTAAAAACTTTACCAGAATAAATATCATTTTTAAACATACTTTCATCGCTTAATAAATTGATGACGGGACAAAACCGATGACATTTTGCCGCTGACGTCACGAGCGCAAATGATTTGTGATTTTTTTTTCTTTCGACGAATTTAATTAATGTTATGGAAGAAATGTGCGTATGTCTTTCACGCGATCTTTTCCGATAGAGGAAAGGATATTCATTAATTAATTAATTAATTATTTTTATTTTACAATTTCCAGCTTTGCTGTCGCTATGGTGTGAAGACTTAGGTCGCCTTTTGCTGCTCCGTCATCAGAAAAACCGTGAGGGGGACCCGACCCTTCAACCACCCAACATGCATCAATCTGTACAGAAAAATCTACCTCCCGTTCCCCAAGGGTAAGTGATCTGACATTTGTACTTTCTTTCCCGCTTGTTTTTACTTCTCTACACGGATTAGATCTGAAAAAGTTCAAGAACAATTTGAGTCACCATCCTTTGTTTTTTTCGAACACCCTTCGATCGATTCAACAGATTCCAATTGACGATAGAAGAGTCCATACATTATCTCCTCCCGATCGCTGACTCACATCTGCGCTTTTGTCGCTCGCTGTCTGACAGCCAATTGGTCAATCAATGACACGTGACTCGACCATTATTCGTCCCCTATCGATGCAAATTTTCGAAAGTGCCATCTGTCGATTTTTTCGAGCTACTAAGAAGCAGAGAAAGATCGTGGTACGAAGACGTTATCGAGAGGGTGAGTCGAGACTCGTCACCTGTGCGGGGGCGTGTCTCCGAGCTATATTCTAAGGGGGGATGGCCTTCGGCTATGACGTAGCTCGATCGATGGCGGCGGAATCAACCATTCCGCCCACGTTACCCTTCTCCAGATGGGTGTAATGCGGACCGTAATCAACTCATTCGCTCGCTCGGACAAGTAACAGGTTGATATCGGAAACATTAAAATGCAAATTGGGAAGGAGCCGAATGAGTCACGTGCCCGGATGAAGGTTTTCATCCCCACCGACAGGGGTCATCGCCACACGTGTCTGGTGTCTTCAGCACGAGTGGGCGTTGTCCGCACCCGAACCCATGCGGTAACATAATCTCATTACCGGAATACAGCATGACAAGCCACTGCCCTTGGGGTTAGTTGGCTGTATAAGACAGGTTGGTAATAACAGCATTTATGTGACTCGGGGGTTAGTGACACAGCTACCGTATTCTCTCTTCTACATACCTGCTGGGAACTTGCTAAGGCCTATAATCGCGCTGGCAAGGTCGAAGACGTGCCTAGCCTGAAGGCTCTTTCTCTCTTGGATCTCTGCCATCTAACTAGTTAACATTGGTAACTTAAGATTATGTAATTGTATTCGTGCGGATTTAGAAACAATCCACAACAAATTATAAAAGGAGGAGGAAAAAAGTTTTTAATTTTTACGAAACTTATTACTCCTTTCTTTGTTTCGCAAGCGGATATTTTTTTTAACGCTCCCCTTTTTAAGAAAATCTTTTCATGCTTAGCATTCAATCGATGACGGCAGCTGTTGCCTAAATACTATGAAAATTTTATTGGGGAGAGCGTCCCAGTGTTGTATGGCTAGAAACAATCAACCACTTAACAAGATGAAGAAAGTGTGTCGGTTTTGTTTTGATCAATGGCCAGAAATGCTAAGCTAATACCGTAGGCGGGGGTGGGACGGGGGTTCGGGTCGACGATGCCACCATCAGAGCAGCACCTAGATGTCTTGTCTACGTACTATTCTGAGAAATCTGTCGATCGATGAGAGCGAAGTAAGCAGCCGACTAGAATATTGCCTTCTAGTTGGGGGAGTAAATGTTTAGTAGTAACGTTTTGCTCCATTATAAGTCCCGATGCGCGCTTTGGTCTCGACACATTCTCCGGTTACTTAAATATAATCGAAGCTAGCGGACGGGACCTGATTTGTATCCTGTCTTTGCTCGCGGTCTATCCCAAGCGTGAAATCAGATTGTTCTGTGACCTTCGACTTGATAAATGTCATACGATACGTTGTGGTTCACTTATAAATTATGGATGTTACCTTCTTCGGTTACTCGTCTATTGTTACATGGTGGAGTGTAGTAAATTCTCCTTTGCCATACGTGTGAAGATCGGTGAATCAATAATGGAGTTACTATAAAGAGAGCGTGATTATAATCGTTAGAGACAAACCAAAGCAATCTCGTTACCAAGGTGACGACAAACATTCTCGCCAAACAATATCTCCCTCCTGCTTGGACGATCCAACGTGTAACTATCAACATTCATACCTATTATTTAACCAGATTAGGTGTGTTTTATATTAATAAGTTGAGTGTAGAAGTTAGAAAGTACTAAAAGTAGTAACCGCTTAAAATAGGTTACGATTTGCGTTACGATTTATAAACAATGTGTAGCTTCTAGAATGCTAGCCGAAGATTTAAATAATACATTAACCATTTCAATGAATCCGAAAGTTCGCTTTTAATTTAATCACAAATTTCTTTAATGAAATTAATTAAATCTTATTATAATGAATAAAGAACTTTTGTAGAAGGAAGATTTAGATCTTAAGACAAACTTTCCTAAAGTATCAACTTCTCGTTACTTAATTTTATTAGTATTGTTACTAATATTAGCTACGTAAGTTAATTTTCAAAATTTCTTGGAATTTTTAGCCAATTTATTTAAAATTCACGATAAAATGTAACAAAATCGTTTAAATTCTCGTATAACGCGCACCGAGTCCTCGACGTAATCACTTTCTTTAATCAACTAATTATTTATTAATATCTCTAACTAAAATAAACATTTTATAGATTATAAGATTAATTGTATAAACATTACCGGTTTTTTTCGTACAATTAAGACGTTTGGCGCTATCTTTTAGTCTTAAAATAATTTTTTAGTTATTTTTATTTCATTAATAACTTCATTTATCTGTTTAGCTACGATTATACGAGTTAATTTTAACAATCAATAGATTTTCTATCGCTCGAAACAATTTCAAAGTCGAGTGATGAAAAGGGGTAAGTGGTGAAGTGTCCATAATCCAGTCTTGTTCTGTCAGTCAATGAGATAGTGGAGTAACACGCCGCTCTCTCCAAACCTGTCAGGTTTCGTGACCTTGATGAAGTGATGCTTTGGTCCACCCACCCCGTTAATTGTCTTCCCTCATTTGCCTTTTATCTTATATAAGTCCTGTTCTGATTGACTGATTCGGATTGTTGAGCCTTCTCGGATAACCGAAAACGGTTACGTAAAAAAGAAAGAGAAAGAAATTTGATCTTTTGTCACCGCACTACTTAACGAGGTTCCTTTAGTGAAAGAAGTCGTGTGAAAAGTCTTCCTTTTTTTCCCCTTCTTCTTCTTTTCTTGTACTTACTTGAGGACCGTTTTGTAAAGGACGAAAATTAGGTTAATCTAGTGAAGTCCTCCAAATTAGTTATGAGTAATCGAGAAGGAAAAATCTCGATCCAGCTTAACTTAAGCGATTAAAAAAGTTGTATAGAAATATTTGTTTTCTCTGAATTTTTAAAGAATATTTGCTAAATTAACTAGAATATCCCTCAATTTATAGAGACATAATGATGATGAGATATTCAAATTAAAAAAAAAAAAAAGGCAAATATTGATGTAAGTCATACGAATCGCATTTCTGAATTTCAAGATAAAATTTACCTAAACTTTCAGAAAGATAATGAAACATTATTTTTACATTCCTCAAAAAGATTCCTGAAATATTATCATATAAATTTCATTAATAAACTGCAAAAATATGAAATTTTCTAATTGTAATCTGTAAAAAGTCGGTTAATTTACAAAAAGCTTCAATTATTTTCGATAACGATTTTGTGTTTCGATGAAATTTATATTATTATTATAAAGTGAGTAAGAAGGAAAACTTTGGCATGTTTCAACATAGAACAATCACAATTTATTATTTAGCAATCTCATACCTTTGAAATTCATTAAATTTCGCCATAAACTTTCCTCTAAACTTTGATCTTTTGGAATCTTTACAGAAAAATTTTCAACAGAAAAATTATGCATCAAAACATTTTAAAATCCCTCGCGATTCTTCGAGTAAATCAAATTCTGCAACTAAAAATTCGGGGATGATCCAAGATTTCGTCATTAACGATCCGATATAAAACCTGAAACAACTTAACAAAATTCTCATATTTAAACAAAAAGTACTTAAAAACCTTAAAATTTAACACATAATTTCGAAGTTATGCATAAAATTTAAGCGTAAACATAATTTTGAAGAGTGCAAACTCAATAAAATGCGATTAAGACATTAGACACTAAAACAAAGTTATCCTTTATAAAAGGTGCGCTATTAATAGTAAATTTTGCTGTTTAAAACAGATTAATTGTTGAAATAAATAAAAAGGGAAGTCGTATAAATAAATTATTAGAGTATCTTTCTTTAAAGTAACATTTTAGTAGCTAAAAATTCAGCTTAGTAGAGATTAAGATATTTATCGTCGTTCTCCGTTAATAAGTAGCATTTATTAACAACTATTGAATTTTATTAAATGTCTTTTGGTGTATAAGCTACTTAAAAAGCTTATAAATAAACATAAAAATGACTTTTCTCGATTGTTACAACAAGCGCTTAATTTTAATGTGAAGGAATTTAAAGGGAAAGAACTTTTTTTTTTTTTATTTTGTTTTGATGCCGTAACAATAAACTTCTTTCGCATAATTTACTATGAAGTAAGTTAACTTGCCGAGCGTTTTATACGCTATAAAATTAAATTTGATGACAGAAAAATAAATTTCACTTAATAAAATTAATAGTAAATAAAAGTTGAATTTTCATTTTTGTTTACTTCTTCGTTAATTTCCTCTGCGCTAGATGGCGATACGATCGGGGATGAGTTTTAAAATATTGTTATAATATAAATATTATTTACTTAACAATTGTTTTTTTTTCTTTAAGTAAATTAGGTTTATTTAAATAAAGGAAAAACGCGAAGGCTAATAGAATGGAGGTCGAAAATTTCAATATAAACCGTTTAAAACGTGTTGCGTTATATATTTTTTCGCTTAGATCAAACGGCTATTGCGTGCGGAAAAATATTCGCTTTGCACGGAAATTATAGTATTTACTATATAACCGGGAATGTTTTCATCTGTAAAATATAACACGTATCAATTGAATTTTCTTCCTGTTATCGCTTCTTTTTTTAAACCCTCGATAAATCGGATTTTTTTTTTTTACCTCTTTTATTTAAGTAAAGCTCTTTGAGTGTGAAAATGCAAGGTTGCAACGGGAGATGGTACAATGTACCGCCGACTCAGATTACAGATCTAACAATACTTTCACACACCCAACAACACAACTTAACCTTACCTGATACAATTAAGGGGAATCCAGTCCTAGAAGGGCAATTTAGTCTTGCGTGGAAGAGTTCATTGTTTCTCCTTGATCAAATCTCTGTATTCGAGGGGAGAGAAGGGTGGGAACACTAACTCTTTCTGTTTGGACGTGCGAAATGACCCACCCTCTATGACCCCTGAATTCCACAGCAACCCCCGTAGAAGATAATGAGCGTGTAGGTCATTCACACTAAGCTAAACAGGTAGAGCGCAGCGGGATGAGGCTGGACTCCTCCTTTTCTCCCGACCGTTCCCCCCCGTTCTGGGTGAGTGCTTCTACTTCGTAAGTAACCTTGATGACTTAAACAAGGACGAAACAAGAAGCTTTGATTTGACCACCGTATAAATTTTATTTTAAAAAATAAATAAATAACAATAATCGTAAGGTTTCCTCCAAATTATATCCATGTAAAGTTTAGTAGGTCTTACAATCTGCTATTTAAAAATATCTCTGCACGTCGCTCTCTAAAGAAGTTACATCTAGTTATAGTTAGGCGTTACTTATGCAAATCACATCCTGTAATTTCTTTTTACGTCCTGAATAGGAATTGATACTTATTCAGGTTACAGACGGTCGTAGAGAAGTTCTAAAATGATGTTCTTGTAGTCAGTCAATTTCGGATTTTTGTAAACAATAAAAAAAAAAAGCGCAGAACAAGTACTGTACATATCTTCCTGAAAAATCAAGACTTACAAATCTGAGATTTATGATAACTAGTAATATATCTACATAAAGGCTGACAAACGGGCCTAAGGGCTATATAGTAAAGGCCGAAATTTATTATTATTATTGATATAATCTGTTAGTATTTCCGGTTTATTGGCATCTGTTTCAAACAACACCTGTTTTTAAAGATGTGCAAGGCAAACACCTGTTAACATAAAAAATATATCCTAATAGTTAATTTCTAGATATAAATGCTTATTTCAAATCTCGTGTTAGACAATAGAATCTGATTTAAGCTCTAAAACTTTCTTAAAAAAAGCCCCATTCGATGGAAGATTTTTTCCTCCATTTGCTTTAACTCAAAACACATTTTCACTTCAAAATGCTAACCTATTTTAAAGTTTTAACCTAGTTTGCGTTTAATGTATTCGAATTTACCTTGAAGAAGACAATGAAAAAAGATATAAGTTATCTTATAAGAGGATAAAAAAGAAAAAAACAATTCTTATGATCTAATGAGAAATTTATTTTTGTTGTTTAAGAAGCAAACAAACCAAGAATCATGTTAGTCGTTATTAAAAACATTACCAAAATTTGCTTTCCTTCCCCGAGTTTGTTTTGTAGATAAACAAGTAAAGTTGTAACTCACTTGAGCATTCGTCTTAACTTTCAATTTTGCTAATGGATTCATTGTACCATAATACGTGATTTGCAGACGTTACGAGAGTCACGGTGACTGAAGTAGTTTGGACTTTGTCTTTTCCAACACTTCACCTTTGCCAGATGAAGTCTTTGAATTACTTACTTCCGCATATAGAAAACTAAACAATTGTGTTTCGATTTTTCTATACTTATCATCTCTACGCAGAAATACACAATAAATTCTAAGATGTTTTAGATACAGCAGCAAACCTATAAATATCACACTCGAAGATAAAATAATCGAGTTTCTAACGTAAATACGAATTCGAAACGAAGGTATAAATTTAGCAAAACAATTATTTGCAAATTTAGTTTTTAATTTCATAATTAAGCCCAGAAACGTGTATAAAATCGTCACGTACGAGTTTACAACAAAGTGAAAAATTCGCTCGAACGTTCGAAATGTCGGATGCGTATATTGTCGCAACACGTACGCATTTCACTTACGCACCCTATAGAACGATTTCGACATCTTTTTTTGACGTCAGAACACCTGGAATGTTTTGCAGAACACAGAGAACAGATGGTTGTCTTAAAGCTGATTGCGGGTAGGCAATAGGCATGACCTCGGACAATGACAGACTTTTACAGGTAATATTATTCGCTATTAAACGGATCATCGATTGCACAGATTTTTTTTTCTTTTTGTATAAATTTATTTTTAAGAGTAAAGCGTAATTATTAAATTAATATTTTAAAATAGGTTTAAAAAAAAATAATAAAAACTGACTAGTCGCTATACTCATTAGTGATAATCCCGACCTCTTGTGGATGAATTGTTAATTTAAATATTTTTAATCCCGATATATTGTTTACAAAAAGACAAATCTTTAACTAAACTCATTATAATGATACTTAAATTTTATAAACACAGTAATTAACAGTTTTATAAAGGCATAATATAAATATTTTATGAAAGTTACATTTAAATAACAAAGAAAAAAATTGCGAATATACTTTTCGTAATTAATACGTATGACGTTAAATAGTGTCAAATTGCTAAACGACTTATGATTATTAAGGAATATTCTTTTTTTTTTTTTTAATTTTGCAACGTTTTTATTTCTGTGCAAAAGCTCGTGTATATTGTCGTAAAATCATGAATAATTACTTCTAAGTGTCGCTTAATAAATTCACGAAGCGTGAAGATCGCGGACAAGATTGCGGATTTTTAGCTCGCTACCGGATGACCAGTTGATGTCGTTACTTTTTATCTACAGTGGACAGATTTCCTGTCTACTTCGGTATAAATCCTTGTTATTCTTTTACGATTAATAAATATATTAAATTAATATCCTGAAACAATTAATAATTATTTTAAAGAGTAATTTTGTGTCAGTCGGCTTGACGGACGGATAATTTAATCATTTGTTAGCCGGACATCAATTCTCTTCTTTAGAATAAATATTTTTCGAATTTTGTCCTTGACAACTGTTTACTTACGTAAAGCTATTTGGCAAAACTGCAATTATAGGTAGTTTCTTTGTTTTTTTGGCTTTAGATATATGTTTTCTGTATTAATACACACAGAAAAAAACATTTTGCAATTCTTATAAAAAGTTATTTTTAGTAATAGAAATTCGAACAAAGTTACTGCCTAATTTAATATACATTTTTTGGCCATGCGAAAATTATTATACGTTTTGAAAATTGTAATAATAAAATGCGTGTAGCCGTAATACGTCATATTAATATTCATCATCATTGCAAAATAAAGGGTGTATATATATATATATATTGTTTGCGATAAAAAAAATAATTCTATAAATATTTTGATATTTTTAATAAAACATTATAATTAAATCATGCTTTGTAATTAATTTTTAAAAACATTTCTGCCGGTTTCTTCGTATCTCCCTCTGGTGTTGAATTTGCGATGCTATTTTTAATATTAATAATTAAAATATTTCCGAATAAATTTATTTAATAAATATATTTAATTTACATTTGTAATCTTAAACTGAATTTTAAAAACGGATAAAGTGGGTGCTAAGTGGGCGAACTTTTCCTTGTTTTTTTTTAAAGTCTTAATATCGAAATTTTTAACACGCCTACGTATTTATATACCATTATATACAATCTCGTATCAGTCTCGCTTGTAAACCAACGTAATTAAGGCGAGTACAATATATGTTTATTTAATGTATAGTTTTTATTTATTAATTATAATTTTCATTAATTTAGAATAATTTAATTGTAAACGAGTAATAAAATCCTAATTTCTCATTTTTAAATTCCGTAATGAAAATATACGAATGGTAATAAACTTTTAATTTAATACGTCACAAGAGGGCGCTATGGTTTTAATATATAGTTTAAATATTTAAACTTTATAGTTAAATAATTGTTAAAATTTATGTATTTAAAGACAAATAAATAATATATATTTAATAAAATTAAATATCCAAAAATTTAAATGAGATAAAGAATTACTTTTATTCGTTAAGGTCAAAGGTGACGCATAATCACATTCTGCGTCACCTTTGACCTTCCTCCTATTATAACGGTTATTAAACTATGTAATTGAGTTTCCTATGATTCGCAAATTTTTTTCTGACATAAAAACACATTTCACATAAATTTACCAAACGGAAATTATGGAAAAAAATTAAGAGAAAAAATTATTAAATTCAAGGAATATTTTTAAAAGAGAAAACAAATTCAAACTGATTTTTCACTGACTCATTCAATGCAGCTCAATAAAATTTTTTATTTTTAATGTTTTCAGAATGTGTGTGAGAAGTAAACAGGCTTTTAAAATTCTTAAAAGTCTTTAATATATGAAAGTAGAATAAAAATACAAACAAAAATATGAGTTTTTCTTTTTTATAAATCAATATTTTTAAATATTCAAGAACATTTCTTGAATTTTATCATATTAAAACTATTTTTGAAGTTATAAATTTGAGAGAGATAAATACTTCTTAATCACTTTTATTTTATTTTATTTTTTTTTACTAAAATACAAATTTACCTTATTTAGGTTTTGCTTTTATGCTTTAGTAGAAAAAGAGCAAGATTTTAAAATGAATTATGCATTTCATAGGGATTTTAATATAGGAAAAGCATCTAATCTCGAGGAAATTTCACGAAAGAACAAGAATAATAAGTAATAAAATTTTAAAAGAAAAGTTTAAAGGAATTAGTTATTTTTCACTGATATCTAATTAAAAGAAAGTTGCTAAGGTATTATTTTTTGTTCATTGCAGAATTAAGTTATCTAAGAAGCTGTATAAAGAAAAAAAATAAGAAAAGATTGATGTTAAAATTAAAAGTTTTGCCAGAATATCCAAAATATTTTTTGCATTTAAAAAATTTTGTCTTGTTCTAATACCTCTTGTCTAGTACAATCTTTTGTAATTGCTGAAAAGAACAAAATGTTTTTCTTTACTATTGTTGATGTTTTTAAATTCAATCCAAAAGACTTTTTGCACCTTTTGCATTTTATTTTCCTCTCCTCTTGTTTTTATGTTGTTTATACCACATTAGTTTAACTAACTCTTTATAAACCATCCATCACAAATTCCTAATAATAATGTAGATTCTTTATAGAAAAATTTTAAAATGTTGGTACTTCAATACAATAAAAACCTAAATAATCATTGTTATTTTACTTTTTGGTTGTTATTTTAATTTTTACTTTTTATAATTTAAGTTTTCAATTAGTTTTACCTTTTACTTATNTAAAGGGGCAATAAATGTATTTGTTAATAATAAATGATAAATAATGAATTAATAATGTATATTGTTTGCATTTAGATTTATTGAGAATAAAATTGATGTGCTAGAAATGAATTTTGATATAGTTTATATATTTTAACATTTACTAAACATCATTTTAATTATAGATATCCCCTGAAGAGTCAAATGTCTATTTATGATATTTATAGCTTCATTATCAACTTTAAATTTGCTTTATCTCTACTTGTAAAGGGGCAATAAATGTATTTGTTAATAATAAATGATAAATAATGAATTAATAATGTATATTGTTTGCATTTAGATTTATTGAGAATAAAATTGATGTGCTAGAAATGAATTTTGATATAGTTTATATATTTTAACATTTACTAAACATCATTTTAATTTTAGGTTATTATCTTTGATTTTATTTTTTCCTTGTGTAGATATGGTCCCAATCCAACCACAATGAACACTGGTATGAGTGGGTCAATGCCAACACCAGGCCATAATGGAGCTGGAGATTTTCAATCTCCTCCAAATGCTCTTAGTGCTGCAGCTTTAGTAGCTGCTGCTGCTACAGCTACTGCAACTGCTACAGCTAGTGTTGTTGCATTACAAGAACGGCAACAACAAGAAGTTGCAATGAATAGTCAATACGGACAGGTATGCATTTTAAATCATTTTAAATGTAGAAGTGACAATGATTTATTTAACTAGATTCTAATTTCTATTAATTATAAATATATAGAAAAAATTATTTCTGATTTTATGATGCACACAGTTGATATTTACCAAACAAATAATATTCATTAGGAAATAAATG
This sequence comes from Centruroides sculpturatus, assembly GCF_000671375.1. Taxonomy (NCBI): domain Eukaryota; kingdom Metazoa; phylum Arthropoda; class Arachnida; order Scorpiones; family Buthidae; genus Centruroides; species Centruroides sculpturatus. The sequence goes on along the minus strand of NW_019386008.1, from coordinate 205,341 downwards.
TTTCTATATATATTATAATATAAAATACAAAATAAAAATGTATTTATTGTATACTTTTATGAGATATATCTACATTCTTCCAAATTTTGAAAATTTATTACAGTTGCTTGTTCATTTAAGTGCAGTGAATGTATTAAATATAAATTCAATAAAATACTGTACACACATATTTGTATTATATATATTAGAATGAAAAAATTAAAGACTATATATATAATCTTTAAATAATATATATATTAGCTTCAATTTTTGTATTCTAACATTAAGAAACAAAAATAATTCTCTTTAATTACATATGAGATATTAAAAATGTATATTTTCAAATTTACTTTTAAATATTTTCATATTTTTCAAATATAAATATTATATTGTAATGTGAACCCTTTGTACTTTTTCCCATCATTATTTAATATAAAACTGGGGGAGTCAGGTTAATATAATTACTTGACTACTGTAAGATGATGATGGAAAGGAATCAATTTAACTTACAGTTAAGTTCTGATTTTTTCATCTTACTCAATGCAGTTATCAGGTTCACTCAACATTCATTTCAATGGATACTCCTGTCCATCCAGGAAGTAAAGGTGGTTAGAGTGTGGTATTGATCATACCACCTTCTACTGCCATTTGGTTGCAGCAGATGACATTAGAAAACACATACCAGAGAAAAGCAGTGAGATTGTACATACTTTGCTCAATAAGTTAGAAAGGATTTCAAACAATGTATCTCTACTATATTACTTTTCACTATATTTAGGTTTCATTTATATTTTTAACTAATATATATGTTTATTCTAATTTTATTTTGTAAGTTAATTTTAACTTTATTATTTTAAGAAAAAATTTTGAAATAATAAATGATTTCATAAATAAATATTTTATGAAAGTTACATTTAAATAACAAAGAAAAAAAAAATTGCGAATATACTTTTCGTAATTAATACGTATGACGTTAAATAGTGTCAAATTGCTAAACGACTTATGATTATTAAGGAATATTCTTTTTTTTTTTTTTAATTTTGCAACGTTTTTATTTCTGTGCAAAAGCTCGTGTATATTGTCGTAAAATCATAAATAATTACTTCTAAGTGTCGCTTAATAAATTCACGAAGCGTGAAGATCGCGGACAAGATTGCGGATTTTTAGCTCGCTACCGGATGACCAGTTGATGTCGTTACTTTTTATCTACAGTGGACAGATTTCCTGTCTACTTCGGTATAAATCCTTGTTATTCTTTTACGATTAATAAATATATTAAATTAATATCCTGAAACAATTAATAATTATTTTAAAGAGTAATTTTGTGTCAGTCGGCTTGACGGACGGATAATTTAATCATTTGTTAGCCGGACATCAATTCTCTTCTTTAGAATAAATATTTTTCGAATTTTGTCCTTGACAACTGTTTACTTACGTAAAGCTATTTGGCAAAACTGCAATTATAGGTAGTTTCTTTGTTTTTTTGGCTTTAGATATATGTTTTCTGTATTAATACACAGAAAAAAACATTTTGCAATTCTTATAAAAAGTTATTTTTAGTAATAGAAATTCGAACAAAGTTACTGCCTAATTTAATATACATTTTTTGGCCATGCGAAAATTATTATACGTTTTGAAAATTGTAATAATAAAATGCGTGTAGCCGTAATACGTCATATTAATATTCATCATCATTGCAAAATAAAGGGTGTATATATATATATATATTGTTTGCGATAAAAAAAATAATTCTATAAATATTTTGATATTTTTAATAAAACATTATAATTAAATCATGCTTTGTAATTAATTTTTAAAAACATTTCTGCCGGTTTCTTCGTATCTCCCTCTGGTGTTGAATTTGCGATGCTATTTTTAATATTAATAATTAAAATATTTCCGAATAAATTTATTTAATAAATATATTTAATTTACATTTGTAATCTTAAACTGAATTTAAAAAACGGATAAAGTGGGTGCTAAGTGGGCGAACTTTTCCTTGTTTTTTTTTAAAGTCTTAATATCGAAATTTTTAACACGCCTACGTATTTATATACCATTATATACAATCTCGTATCAGTCTCGCTTGTAAACCAACGTAATTAAGGCGAGTACAATATATGTTTATTTAATGTATAGTTTTTATTTATTAATTATAATTTTCATTAATTTAGAATAATTTAATTGTAAACGAGTAATAAAATCCTAATTTCTCATTTTTAAATTCCGTAATGAAAATATACGAATGGTAATAAACTTTTAATTTAATACGTCACAAGAGGGCGCTATGGTTTTAATATATAGTTTAAATATTTAAACTTTATAGTTAAATAATTGTTAAAATTTATGTATTTAAAGACAAATAAATAATATATATTTAATAAAATTAAATATCCAAAAATTTAAATGAGATAAAGAATTACTTTTATTCGTTAAGGTCAAAGGTGACGCATAATCACATTCTGCGTCACCTTTGACCTNATCTAGTATTATGTTTTAAATTAAAAACGTAGTTTCTAACATTCAAACTAAAATGTGTTTATTGTTTGTCATTTATATAGTTCAAATTTTGATTTGATTTATTTTCTTTTTTTTATAAATAATTCAAACATATATACATAATTTTTCATTATTGAACTAGTACAAAAGAAAATTTTTGATTTATGCATAATTTATATAAAATTTCATGAATAAAAACTTTTAAATTTGTAAAGATGGTGAATTTTAATCCATATAAACAAATGCTTGGTTGAAAATCTAATTTAAGAAAGTTTATAGCAAATTGTGTTTTATCTACAGTTCATTATCTAATAAAAATGCATCTTCACATAATAACATGGTTTAAATAGCTAAAGTTTTTTAATAAAATTTTTCTTTTAGAATATACAAGGTCAGCAATTTCCTGTGGGATATGGTCCACCAACTTCTCAACGAATGCCATCAAGCCCAGGAATGAACAATCCCTTAGCTAATCCTATGGGAAGCCATATGAACTCCATGACTGGACAGATGCCTGGCAGTATGGGTTCTGTGAATAATTCTATGATGAACATGCCTAATTCTATGACATCGATGGGTTCCATAAATTCAGCAATGTCAATGAATGGTCCAATGGGTATGAATAGTGCTATGAACAAGTCTAGTATGCAGAACATGCAAGCAATGACTGGTCCCAGTCATCCAAATGTATATTCTACAGGGACACCTAGTCCTCAAGGCCGAAGCCGTTCAACTCCTTATCCAAATCCACAGAAGAGGCCAAATCAGTACAATCTTATGGTACAACAATATGGTGCTGGTGTACAGCCATATAATCCAGCACAGCAAAATTATAATCCTGCTCAGGTATTTCAAATCTAACTTTATATAATTATTTTTATTTTATAAATATTTCTTAATTAAATTTTAAAATAAAAATGTTATTCAGAATTAATACAAAATTGTTTTATATTATCTGTTTTCTTTTGTTATCTATGTAATTTTGAAATAATCATAAGAAAAACTTATACATCTAATGATATTATACTATTGTTTTCTTTTTTTTGTGTGTCTAAAGCACCCATTCAAGAAACAGATCAAATATTAATTTAATTAAACATATACAGAAATTTATTAGCAATTGGTTGATCACTTTAACATTTTCTGTTAAATGTTGTTCCTACAATTTTTGAATTGTATGAAAAAATTCTGATCAGTGTCTTAAAAAATATTCATAAGAATCTTACATTTAAAAAAGTATAAATTAAGTAAAACTATGATTTCAAGATAAATTTAAGTTAGAATCTCTAATATTATTGTTAAGATGTTTAACAACAGTTTCTTCTATTTTATCTTTTTTAATCAATAATGATATTTTCTCATATTCTTGTATTTAAAAAAGTATAAATTATGTAAAACTATGATTTCAAGATAAATTTAAGTTAGAATCTCTAATATTATTGTTAAGTAAAATAACAATAATTCCATAGATACCAATTTAATCTCACTCTAGTATAAAGCTTACATCCTACTTTTACATATTATTTGGATTCTTTAATTTCTAATNTAATTATGATTAATTAATTCTTTTGAAGACAAAGTCCTTTCCAAAAAAATATAGGAACCACCTATATTTTTTTGGAAAGGACTTTGTCTTCAAAAGAATTAATTAATCATAATTATCTCCATCGGACAAAAATTTACAAAAGTATTATTTATTTTGAAAAATTATAATTAAAATATCAAAAGATGTCAATTTCAATTTTAACTGTATAAATTCCTTATATAATAATTCAACATTAAAATTGTTATGATTTATTTTAGTATCCAGGTACCCAACCTCCACAATTCACAAAACAACAACAACAATATACAACCATTCAACAACAACAAATGACATCACACTCCTATCCACCTCAACAACAAATGCGGCCTTCAATGAGGTCACAGGCACCTCCTTATGGTAGTCAACCCACTCAATATTATCAACAAGCACATTTAAATGGTGCTCCTCAACAAACACCTTATGATCCTCATTACAGCACACAATATAGTCAACAAAATATGCAGGTATGATTTTAAAATCTGAATTAGAATTCAAGATTTAATAATAATTTTATCTTTAATGTTGATTTTAATTAAATTCCATTTTATTCATTTTATATTTATGATTCAATTTAATTGCAGAGGAATGTAAATTATCAACCATCACCAATACCTGGTAATCCTACACCACCTCTCACTCCTGCTTCCAATATACCTCCATATTTATCACCAAATCCAGACTTGAAGCCTACATTTCCTGATGTTAAACCACCACTGCCACCTCAAAGTAAAATTTGTGATATTTTATAAAACAATTAGAAAAATATAATTAACTTTTTAAAAATTTATCGAAAAATCATTGATGCTTTGGATAAAAAATAAGATTACCTTATTTGTTTCAGAAGACGATGAATTAAGGCTTACCTTCCCAGTTAGAGATGGAATTATCCTTGCACCTTTTCGGTTAGAACATAATCTAGCTGTAAGCAATCATGTCTTCCATCTAAAGCCATCTGTTCATCAAACATTAATGTGGAGAACAGATCTTGAATTGCAATTAAAATGTTTTCACCATGAGGATCGTCAAATGAATACCAATTGGCCTGCCTCTGTACAAGTTTCTGTTAATGCTACACCTTTAAGCATTGATCGAGGTGAAAACAAAGCTTCTCATAGGCCTCTGTATTTGAAAGAGGTCTGTCAACCAGGTCGAAATACGATACAGATTACAGTAACTGCATGCTGTTGCGTAAGTGTAAATATAATATTCAAATTGAAGTTAAAATAAAAATTTATTCTGATTAAATTATTTTATTTCTTTGTCTAATTATTATAAGTCAATAATGAAGTGTTTTTTAAGAATTTTATTATTTCAAAGAAGAGATTTCTCTTCTTTAAAATAATGAAATCTTAAAAACCACTTTTCATTATTGATAGATTTAATTAAGTTATGGTCTAGTCAAATATATTTTAATTTTACAATAGCATTATGATGCAAATCTGCTGTAACATAATTAAAATAATTATTTATCTCTTGTTTGATATCTACACAAGAATCTGATGTTATCACTGATTATATTCATTTACCTGAGTAAGAATATGAAACAAATAATTAACAATAATTGATAACTGTAATTTTAAATATTATAAACAACATAAAATTATTAATTTTACCAGTGTTAACAACGATAATATTTCAAAATTCTGAAACTTATTGTTGAATATTATAATAAGTAAACTAGAATACATTAAAAAAATGTAAATAAAATGAAGTTTTACAACGGAAAAATGTTTTTGAAATTTTAAATAAATTCAACATTAAACAGAACATGCTCAGCAAATAATTAACTTATCACACTACACGTTTTTTTACTGAGATAGTTTTATTGAAAAACTAATGTTTTTGGCCTACTCTATAGGCCTTCCTCAGGCTTATCAATAGAAAAAAGAACATTGGCGTTCCATTAAATAGAATACATAAATTTAAATACAAAAATAATAATGGAAAAAAACAAGAAAATAACTGAAAAAAAAATAAATAAATTCAACATTGATATTCAAACTATTATTTTCTTTCACTAATACAGATTGTAATAACACTGAGTTTTGATACTCAAAATATAGTTATTTCAGAATTTTATAGCAAATATGCACCCTATATTAATTTGTATGATTTCTACAGCCATAGTTATGAGAATTAACAAAACATTTTATACACCAAATTATTTTTTGTAAGTTTATTATCAATTTTTTTGAAGATTATTGATATATATCAATTTTACTCAAAAATCAGAGATTAAATTACATATTTTCATATTTACAGTCCCATTTATTCCTGTTACAACTTGTTCATCGACCAACAGTACGATCTGTTCTCCAAGGATTATTAAGAAAACGTCTTTTACCAGCTGAACACTGCATCACCAAAATCAAGCGAAACTTTTCTAATGTTGCTGCATCAACAAATAGTTCAATGGGAATGGAAGATGGAGTAGAACAAACTGCCATTAAAGTATCTTTAAAATGTCCCATTACATTTAAGAGGATAACACTGCCAGCTAGAGGACAAGAATGTAAACATATACAGGTATCTTTATAACTTGCAATATTTTATATTTATATCCAGTGTTTTCTTTATTTTAAGTAACTTGAATTTATTTTAGTGTTTTGATCTTGAATCTTATCTCCAACTTAACTGTGAAAGAGGTGCTTGGAGGTGTCCAGTGTGCAAGTATGTACTTTGTTATTTTTATATTCAAATAAAAATTTAATTTTAAATATTCTAATTAATTAAAAACCATGAATTTTGAATATATATATTTTTTCTATCAGAATACAATGTTTGAATTTAATAAAATAATAATAATTATGGTATTAAAAATTGTTTTTTTCAGTAAACCAGCACTTTTAGAAGGACTGGAAGTGGACCAATATATTTGGGGTATATTGACTAATCTCAGTAATTCTGATATAGAGGAAGTAACTATTGATGCCACTGCTAGTTGGAAACCTGTACCAGTAAAAACTGTAAAAGAAGAGCACGATGGTGGTTAGTATTTTTTTAACCCATCCTGAAAACAAAATTTATTTATATTGTACTAGGGGGTTTTGCCCCCTCTGGATGTCTACAACAGCTCAACTTTTCTCTCACTTTGCACACTTATTTCCAATATAGACTTTGCTCCCTTTACTTTACCAACTCTGCTTGCTTTTCTCCCATTTCAGCCCAACCACTACCTAAATTTGCTAGTCTTTGCTTCTCCTTGGGCCAACTTTCTTCACTTCATTCCCTTTGCTTCACTGAACTGCTCCATTCACTTTGGTCATTTGTTCAAAGATTTCATGCTGATTCATTGATTCCCAGTGCCACTATTTCTATTTTGTTTTTTTTTCATATGGAAAAAATATCCTGGTGATTTTAAGCTAAGTATTTTATTGTAGATAAGGCAAATAATAATAACAATTATGTGTATATAATTTACATGTATATTCTATTCTAATTAATGATTTTTATGATGAAAACTTATTAATCAAAATTAAAAATACAAGAATTTGTTTTCCTTACTATAAATTAATAGCATAAAATATCATATTCTAGAATTTGTACAATACTATTAAAAAATTAATGATATTCACTGAAAAATTATTTATCCTAAACTTTCTTTTCTTTTTTTTCATAAATAAAGTATGTATATAATTGTAAGATTTATGGATTTTTGCATTATAATATGTTCAATTTGCATTGCATTATAATATGTTCAAAATTTCATTCATATTTCACCATATCTATTAAATACAGGTAGTTTCCATTTCAAGAGTTTCCAAGTTTATGAGTTGTTTTTTAACACCAAAAACTTAGTTGCAATAACTTGAAAAAGTGACACAGTTAGAATTCCTAACTTTTCATACACAGTATATTAAATCATCAAATAACAACACATTAGAATTTACATATAGATATTAAGCTATTGAGATGATATCTACTTAGAAGGTAAACAGTGTTAATTGTTATATCCAAGTATAAAATGATAAAAAAGAACTGTTCTGATGGTCCATTTTAATTATAGGCAAGCAATTTACTGAAAAAGTGAACTCAATATTTATAATATGTCGATTCTAATAATATATTCAAGTGGAATCGATATTTGGCATTTTGATTCTTTAATAAATAAAATTATTATTATGATAATGAGGTGAATTTCGAATCTGATTTTCTGGATCATATTTGTATACTATTTTTTTATTAATTTTTTATATATTTTGAAAATGTATTTGATAGAAATACATGAAGTAGGAAATTCTCATTTGAAATGTAAAAATTTTGCTCCGGAAAATATCAACAGCAGGGCCTGAAAAACTCTGCAGTAATACATTTATATTTTTCTATTTTTAGTGTTTCGCCTTATAACAAACTTTTTACTATTCGTTACAGAAAAGAACAAATTCTATCAAAATGTTTCACGCATTTTAACAAGAAGAAAATAAATATATTTGCATATACCTTTATTTTTATAGAAATATAGTTACGTAAGTTAGTACTGTAGTTACTATAGTTTACATATCACTATATCGGAGAAGAAAGATATTGTACTGTACTGTACATACATATTTATTCGAAAGTGTTTTAAATAATGTTTCGTGCCTGCAACAAATTTTTGATATTGATCATCATAGATAAGAACATTCGCTTGCAAATCTATATATTATCATACAGATAATTATAATGATTTAAGCTAATACATTATCTATTTATGAGCTTGCCCAAAGTTCAATTTTGTATGTTCTATCTTTAATGAAGATGAATAAACAAATATTGATATAACATATAAGCAGGAAACCCATTGGAATAATAATAATATTTGAATATTTAAATTAATTATTGAACCTGATATATTCAATCACTCTTATTAAAATTTAATGAAAATCATAAAACGATCGTTTTTATGGATATAATGAGTTCATTAAAAAGTTTTTGTTTTTATTTCTTCGAACTTTTTCGTAAACATTAAAATTATTTTATAGCAAACCGTGTAAACAGACTCCATATAATTCATATAAATTATTTTTTATTGCTTTATAGTTTAATTATCTGGACGTTTAAAACTAATCACATTATTTTTGATACTCTTTTCGCATGATAAACCCAGAAGCATATATTCCCAATTTGAAGACTGTTCGCTATAAACATCATAAAAAACATCGAGACTTGATATATTTATTTTATGCACATCAATCCTCAATATTTTCTGCAAAGTTTTTGTTGACTATTATGATTTTTTATGTATTTTTTCATTTATCTTTATTTTTCTAAGTATATAAGAGCTTCTATCTTTCTCAGTTTTTATTTACAGTTTCGAGTTTATGTAGTATTTTCTGAGAAATGGAAAGGAAACTTTAAAGTAAACAACCCATACTTTTGATTCTAACTGCAATCGTTTTGACAAAGCTGGCTATCAACAAACAGCTCATATTTCATGGTATTACATCCAAAACATTAACTAGCACCCATGGAATGGTACTCGCAGTATACGCAACAATTTTCGAAATTCCAAAAGATTTAACTAAAAAAAATAAAAGGTAATATAGTAATAATCGAATTTCTAGTAATAAAAACCATTAAGAAGCATATTTAAGTGAATTATTTTTGTTTTGTTCATTTCAAATTTATTTTTTAAATTCGAAACTTTTAAATAGAGATAATTTTTATATTTTTAAAAATAATTACAGTATATTAATTTTTCGATATTAAACTTATTTTTATTACAAGTTCGGTATTTTAATAATCAACTATTTTTACATATTTTTAAGTTTTGGTGCTTTTAATTTTATTTTTTAATTCAGCCATTTTCCATCACAATCGTTTTGTACTTTAATTAATATAGAATCTTCCTTTAGTTTTCGTTAACAAAATTACATAAATTAAAATTTTTAAAGTAATTAAAATTATAAAAAAAACATCCAAATTATTCACTCTTGTTCGAAATTATCTTCTCTTTTTTCTTTTACAAATTTTAAAATTTTAATTTAGCCAAATTCGAAGAAACCGCAAGCAGAGGACTGCTTTTTTTTAGGTATAATACATATTTGCATGTTCGTTCGGAGTTAATTTTCATAATTAATAATCTTCAAAACTACTTAATGCATCTCTATGAATTTTTGTTTATGTCTTAGAAATATCATTTCCTTCTTACTAAACTTTTACCTAAACTAAAAAATACTCCAATGATTTTCCTTTTTTATTAAATCGTATAAACACATCGCTTACTTCACCAAAAGGTACAACCTCTAAATTTATTGGCACAAGTAAGAAATTCACTGAATTTTTAAGTGTTGCAGAATGCAGCAGCATCGATCTACCGAATTCCACATCTTTTAAATTTATAAATTCTCTCAATTTTTACAAAAAAAGAGGGAAAAAAGGGAATAGTAAGGGAATAAAAAAAATATAATATAAATTTTTTATGGCTCTTTCTGAAAAATTGTCATGTTTAATCTATCGAAGAAAGCAACTAATACGCTTATTGCTACAGCAACAGTACTGTACTATAAAACATTTTTTGTTATATGGCATAGAAAAAGAAAGAGAAGGTGAAGTTTCGTCTCTCTTTTATATTCCAAGAATAATGTAGAATCCGCCTACTGCCTGTTAAATTCTACCGACAACTCGCTTTTCTTCTATATAATTCCTTGTGTTTTTATGTCAGCAGTTTTAGGTTTTAACATTCAAAGTTATGGCAAGCTGTATCTGCCTTATTGTAGCTTGTTTGTTTATGTCTTCCACTTTAACTCCCATATATATATAGAGAGAGTATCAATCGATATGAGTAAATCAATATGAAGTGATACAGTAGAATCTGAGTACGAAGCAAACACGTTTTACATAAGACTGCATCAAATAATCTAAATTGCATGCAAAGTAAGAGAGGGCCAGTAAAAAAATAAGCTAGGGAATAAACAGGACAATGACCTGTAAAATGTTAAATGCAGTTTTGAGTTATTGATATGTAAGAATTTCGTCCGCCATTTTATATAAGTTAATCTTTGCCTACATTATGGAGGATTTTGTTAACATTAACAAGTTTCAAATTTTCTTCTCAAATATTTTAGATTTTATCATTTAATTTTGGCTCTTACCTTATCAATTTTTTAGAGATTAATCGGTTTAAAAGATTTTAAGGTAATATTTATATCAAAATTTATATATTTTAAAAATATAATCGTTTACATTGTGATGATAAAACGTTTTGGAAGTTAAATTCCTTATATTATTATATGTTTATAAAAAAAGAACATAAAAAACTGGAACTTTTTGTATTTAAATATTATATTTTTTCATAGAAAATTGTTTCGAGTTGCATTCGACTTTTCTTGAATAAAGCAAACCCCAGGGCTGGATAACTTTACATACGACTTTACTCGAAATAAATGTTTTGGAAGAAGCTACGTGCAGAATAAGCCAAACTTTTCTCCACTTCAGTGATTGACTGGAAGACTGTATAGTTAATTACCTCCTCGCTGAAGTAAGAAGGAGACATTCTTCCTCTTTCTGTGCACAATAAATTTGGATTTTTCTAGAAAATCCCCGACGAGATTGGATCCTTAGAGATGATGTCAGGTGAGAATAATAAGTCCCTCATTAATTTTTTTCCTCCTCTCCTAACCTCGATTCTTGATTAAAAATTTAACTTTTCTACTTTCTGACATATACGAAGACAAATCTTGATTAAGAAACGTCAGATACGTTGAAAGAAAATACAGTCATTTGTACACATGAAAATGAATAGTATTTAATAACATTTTGTCGTCATTTTTATTACATTTCAATTTTACATATTTGCATATTAATACGATCTGAATTTGAATTTTTAAAGATTTTTAAATAGTTATAAATGTCAATAATGCAGAGCGTTATAATTTTTATGTATAGACGATGATTAAAACTTATAGGAAAGAATTTTTGTAGTGTCGTAATTCATTGTAACATGAATTAAATATAGAGAAGGCTTTTATGAAATTATAATTTTATTCACAAATCTTGGCATCTTTGTCGGTTATATATATATATGAGACGATAGTAACCAGCGATATCCCAGACTTTCAAAATAGCTACTATTGTATCCGCTGGAGTTTTCAAAGTTGTTTCGTGGCTAGAAAGTATATTAGAATGTATATAAAGCTTGCTTCTTAGGGTATATTAAGATGTACTATATCCGCCCGTCGAACTGATAAAATTTACGACTTTGAAAATTTTTCAGTATCATAAATTTATAAAGATTCAACTTAAAACCTATTAGATATCGCAAGCAGCCATACACAGTATCATTCTTTGCATATCTACAGTTCAAAAACCCTCTAAGGGGATTTTCTGTACCTCCCTTCCCCGAAAAACTTTCATCACTTCTAAGAACGAACGACAGAATCGGGATTAACGCGAAGTACCAAAATAGTTCTTTTCTGTTTTTATGACTCGCAGCGGCTTAAAATTATATACAAATTTTGTATGAGCTCGTAAAATATTTTTTATATAATAAATGATTACTAAAGATTTAAACATTTGTTATTATGCCAGACACATATGAAAATTTAATGTTTTATCCAACTTTAATAACCAATATGTCCGCCGAATAACGGGGTTAGTATACATTTAAGAATAAGAGAAAACAGGCAATTAGGAAAAGAGTTTTGTACGGATAACTAATAACAAAAAGTATAAAAAGACTTCATCTTTATCCAAAACCATCCATCAAAGGCGTTTCTTAAACGATAAACTTAATATTCGCCAGTTTATCTTCTTCCAGAGATGTAAATGGATTTTTCGTTTAAATTCTCATAATCTATAAGAACATTTACTATCTTCGCGTGTAAATTGATTTTTCCATTTTTCTCATTGTTTACTAAAGTCTGATGTTTAACGATCCTTCAAACCACATTTTACGTTGTCACGAAACGATTTAATAATAGTACTTCCCAATTTTCTTCCTCCTCCGCCATGTCCGATGTTTAATGTCCCTTCGTAAATTTTCTAAAACGTTAATACTGCACGGTACAGCAATTGTAAGACTTTTATTATTTTATGCCACGTAAATACGATTTTTTAAAAAATTTTAAACAATGTTTACCAAACTTTAAAGTATACTTTGTAGGATAAGACATTTTTCCTCGGCGAATTATGAAAAGTATAAATAGATTTTTCAAAATTAAAAATTGCCAAGATTATCGCGCGCGGAAGCGCCATTATCGGTGTTAACAGCCATGTCCTAAGTATATTCAAAGCATCGTCATCGATATCAGCATTTATCGCCATTATCATAATCTAAATCTGCCATTTAAACAATGAAACGGGTCATTCTCGAAATTTTCATTATGTTAATGATAAACAAAAACAGTTTTATACCAATAATTTTATTATTATTTTCTGTTATTAAAACATGACTACAAAATGACATTAAGTATTTTAAAAAATTATTACAATATATATAGAAAAATAAAGATTAATACCGGTATTTTTATAAGAAATTTTCATTGATTTATATTAAAAAATTCTCAATATATACTTTTATAAAATGTATATCAGGATTTTTGAGAAATAAAATGAAAGTTTATAGATAAAATTATGAAAAAAGTTATAAGCCTACAGTGATATATTTGGGAAGTAATACTTAAGTTTAATTCTTATAACAATAGTAATTTTAAATTACAAAATTACTTTCATTGAAGGAGGTTGGGTAAAAACAAGATAAAAATTATTCAAATATTTTCTAGATTCATATATGTTATATTAAAATGTTTGCTAAATTAAATTGAAAATTTCTGAGAGAATCATTTCTATTGCTTTTTTTAATGTCACAAATTTTTATTAATCCAGTACGAATGTTTCAACTCATATTTTAATGTATTNTAAGTCAAAAACTAACCTAGAAAGTATATTTGTACACAGAATAACCACTTAGTATTTGATCCTTCAATGTACATAATAGAATACATTTAATTCATTTACCCATTCATTACTGCTTAGTAGTATGTGTTTGAAATGTGGTTTTTCTCACCTAAATCACTTAGTTTCATAATGTTAAGTTTAGTTTCCATAGTAATAGAGTGACACTTCTTGCATTTATCACCATTACTAGATTTACTATTATGTTTCAGATGCATTTTTGAAACATTAATCAAAAATGTTTATATTGCATACAATAGCTAAAAATGCTGTTATTGCAATGTTACCAACTTCAACATCATCTCATGACCAACAATGGAATCTCAGATTTATGCAAAAACAAAAAAATGATGATATGTAATAGAAATAAACTGGCCTGGTGGCCGGTTTTCACCCAGACAAGCCATTTTTAAATTCATGGTCCGGATTAATTATTAATTTGTCTTGTTTTTGTAGAAATTGTGAAATTATGATGAAACAAAATGAATTTATAAAAATATTTGCGAGTATTTTATTTTAATGGTTAAAGACAAACTTCACACCCCACACCCCACCTAAATTTATCCCCTTCTTATTCCTAGACTAAGAGTGACAGAAAATGTACTTTTATAATTCTAATTTGCAAATATTAGGTTTGTTCCAACACAAGTCCCTAACTGGCTTAAAAGTGGCATGTGCATTGTTCAGTTCTTGGCTGTAAAATGACATTGCACATGCTTCATACGGTTTCAAATTCAAACCAGTAAGGGACTTGTGTTAGAACAAACCAGTAAGGGACTTGTGTTAGAACAAACCTAATGTAAAGTGAATGTGACAGTTTCAGTTTACAAGTTTATAATTTCTGTTTTAATTATTTAATATGACAACTCAAGAAATTGAAAACCCAAAAAAGAGGAAGCAAACATGTAAATTTAATAAAGATTGGTTGGCACAAAACAAATTTCAAAAATAGTTATGACCTGTTCAAGACAGTGTTGCCACCTTTCCGTAATTGCTGGCCCTGTCTGGGTCAGCAATTTTGAAAAGGTGGCAACACTGAATAAACCTAATATTAATTTTCTGAAAAATTTATTATTTATTACTGGTCAAAGATTGACTTCAACACCACCCCATGAGTGGTAAGAGAACTTCAGAATCTGCATGAAATTTAAATTTTAGATTTAAGGTCAAATTGTTTGTAAGTATGAAAGTTCATACATTGAAGGTTCATAAGTAGGTGAGCACCTGCACTAATTTGCATTATTTTCTGAAAATATAGAGAAATTTAGTAATGTAAATATGCAATACCTAGAAAGGATAATCATTTGAAATGTAAAAACTAATAATACAGTTAATTTAACGTAATAACTTTTGTAATTCAAAATCATTTATCTAGCAAATAAGACTATCTATTAAATAAATGAACTCTTTATTTAAAATAAAACCTATCATTATTTGTATTCAAAATTTACTTGCTATATGATAAAATACATTAATTCTATCATTTCAGTCATGTTTGAAATATGATTCAAAGAGTGAAATGCCATTATGAATAAAAGTATTCTCAACATTCTATACACATCTTGAATCAATATTTCAAAGATGGTTGAAATGGTGGAATTATTCAAATCTTTGCTCTGGAAACATTTTGGTCTCAAATAAATTGTATCCAAATCATTTCAGCAGTTTTATAATGTTTCTCTCTTTAGTGTTTGAAAATCCTGTCTGATAACTGTTTATCTTTCAAATTCTCATTTCATCTTTCTTATACTAAGCTACATATCCCATCCAAAATCTTGTGTACAGGATACTGCATCATTTAAAAAAATTTTTTTATTACGTTTAAATATTTCAGTATTAATTTTCTTAAGACTTTATAGGCTNATGCATCCTTTGTCAATATGGGCCTTGTAAATTTCAAGTTTTTCAATATGTTTAAGTACTTGTTTGTTGGTGGTTGTCCTAATTATGGATGCTTTGTCCCAATGTACATTAATATCTTGATGTTTAGCAAAGGCTGCAAGGACAGTACTGTCCAAGTTTTTAGTAATGGAATACTTATGCTCTTTAAGCCTCTTTAAGTACTGCCCGTCTTTATAAACGACATACTTGCATGTGCAAGATATATGGATGATGTTTTCATCATTTGGAAGAATAGTAATAGCACTCAATGTTTCCTTAACAAAATTAATAACAACCCATATGGTTTGACTTTATCAATGTCAAACCATATGGGTTTGACATTGATATATTAATTTTCTTAATATTTTATTGTAATTTAATTTTGTTTTTACGTTTTATTTTATTTTTATTTTGTTGTAATTAATTTCAATGTCAAACCCATATCAATATCAAAAAGTGACATTAACATAAATTTTCTGGATCTATCTATCACTTGTAAATATGGTGAAATTTGGACAGATACTTATCAAAAACCTAGCTATCTACCTATTATTATTCTAAAAAATTCCTTTGATCCTCGGAATTTTAAGAATGCAGCCTTTTGATCATGGATAAAGTGGGCCTATACCCACTGTACGAGTATGTTTGACACACATAGAGAATTAAATTACATTCGTACAATAGCTGTACAACAGGGATATCATATAAGTGAAGTTAATGCTCTTATTGCTAAATATTGTAATCAAACAAATAAGCAACCTACAACTAAGAACCAAGGATGAAGAGTAGTTCTCAACTATATACTTTTCCTACACTCGATGATTAAAAAATTATCTCACAATAATAATTTAAGAATTATTATCTCACAATAATTTATAGAATTCTACGGAATGATAAGAAGAAAGGAAACCGTAACAATAGTAGAGGAGTGTATTCTATTCCTGTAAGTGACTGCCGTTTTAATTCAGATCTCGTTTACGTTGGTGCCACTATGAGACTTTTAAAACAGAGGCTTAAAAAGCATAAGTATTCCATTACTAAAAACTTGGACAGTACTGTCCTTGCAGCCTTTGCTAAACATCAAGATATTAATGTACATTGGGACAAAGCATCCATAATTAGGACCCCACCAACAAACAAGTACTTAAACATATTGAAAAACTTGAAATTTACAAGGCCCATATTGACAAAGGATGCATCAACCATAGAGATGCAGAAAGTCTATCCTGCGCATGGAAATCTTCTTACCACAATTAATTTTCTGAATGCTTTATTTAATTTAATTCTTTACCACAACGATTAATTTTCTTAATATTTTATTGTAATTTAATTTTGTTTTTACGTTTTATTTTATTTTTATTTTGTTGTAATTAATTTCAAATTTTTAAACCGCTGTATTGCTTGCGTTCTATTTTACATTCATTTTTGTTTTAACTAAAGAAGACTATTAAAAATAGTCGAAAACATTATTATATTTTTTATTAAATACTTTGTTGCTGGAAATACTAAGGTGTTTGATTATTTTAATTTTTATTATTGTAAAATATGTAAAAGTATTAATAAGGATTATTAAAATAATATTTCTTGCTGTAACTTGCATATAGGCATTGACATACTTTATCTTCTGAGAAACAATCATCCCGATAATGAAACTTCTGTCTATAAATCTTATCATATTGTCACTTCATCACAACAATTTAATGAACTCTTGGCTTAGATAATAACTTTTTCACTGAACAGTTGCAATTTTTCTTTTTTGCTTGAGAAATTATCTTTGAAACAAATCTTTTGATATTATACTAAAATACTGATGAGTTATAAATTTCTAACTGGAAAAAAATTTAGAAAGTATTTAAAATTGAAAATTGCAAAACTCTTTTATATAAATTTTGACTTAGTCTAATATTTAATGATATATTAATTTGTGTATAAATAGATTCCATTGTAAACATATTTTGAATATTCTTATGTTCCAGAAATAGAACAAAGATACAGTACATTAAAGTATAGGTAAACCTGAAGTTGATCTATAAAGCAGTTCAAAAACATTTGTCCAATCATTAAATAATTGTGCTGGAAAGTGAAAAGGTTGTTTGTGGGATATTTTTAGATTCCATTAATTTTCTGTGTAAATTAGATAAATGAATCTGTATTTTAAATGTAAGCCACTACACGAATTATTTCTCCATTTTATTAGGTATATTCATTTGATAACTTTTGATTTCACAAATACAGTATAAACAATTCTAAAAATGTATTAATTTTATTCAGGAAAATAAGATTTAATGCAGATCTTTTTAAAAAGATATAGATACTGTATAACTATAAAATATAATGATAAAGGATTTGTATTATAGAATATCCCTGTAGTGGACCAAAACAGTTCAAGGCTATGTCACCAAGTAGCATGACACTTCCTACCACAAGTACCTGGGAAATGGGACAAGGTTTATCACCTTATGCACCATTACCACCTCCAGATATGCAGAGTAATTATAATTTCATTTTAAAAATATTATAGAATTAATATTGAAATATATATTAAAATATTATGATTTTTTATTATTACTTTAGCAATATCAAATGGCCCAATGCCTAATGGTCCTATGATGTCCAATGGAGTAGGTTTTGGTACTCATGGGACAGCAGGATTTGACTTTCAATCCCAAGCATCTGATTTCAGTAGTCCACTTTCTCACCTCAATGAAAGTGTAGCATCATTAGATCCTTTAGCTGCAATGGAAAAATCACTTAATCATCATGAACAGGTAGAAAAATATTGATTTTTTAATAATACTTGAATGTTATTGCTAAATATATTTACAATATTAAATATATATTTCATAACATAATAGTATTTGAATAAAATAACAGAAAAATAAATTATGAAAATATATTAAAATTTTTGTATTAAATAATCCATCTTATTTTATTTTATAATTAATGTAATTAAAAATTTTATTTTAAATAAAATTTTTACTTACAGCAAATGGGAACCATTAATTTACATGATCAAAGCAGTCAGGGTCTTCGTCACCCACCTTCCTCATCATCTGGGACCAATTCATCCCAGCAAACATCTGCTATGCCCACAACAACTCAGGGACAGGTGATGATGCAACATGGACCACATACACCTCACACTCCTCATACTCCTCACACACCACATACACCTGGAAATTCTGGAGGAGGTCCACCTAGTGTGCCACCTCCAACTTCCCAGCAATCAAGTGGTACAGAAAACAATAGCAATAGTACCACAGTGGTTGCTTCAAGTCAGCCCAATAGTCAGTCATCCACAAACAGTGATTCTTCTCTTCCACATGCTCCTGATCTTGGTGATTTAAATTTTGATCCTGCAGCTGTTATTGAAGGAGAGGGACAAGGACAGGAAGGATTAAATGTAAGTAGGAATAGACCTATTTGTATATCCAAATTTCATTATATATGATGGTAATGCATTGATTACTATGTTAATTTAATTTGATATATGGTTGGAATCCTTAAATTATCATATTAGCTTGTCTAATTCTAGATCTCATGTGACATTATTAATCTGTATATGAGATAGAAATTTATGATAATATTTATTTGGTTTATAAAAATAACTCAACAAGAACTGCTGAACAATTTACAGTTATGGTTGTTGTATAATTAACATTTTTACTTAATCATTTATCTTTTAATAACTCTTAATGAAAACTCTTTACAATAAGATATTCTGATTAATAAAACTGATATTTATAAAAAATCAATATTATATATTTTAATTAAGAAGAAATTAAGATATATTTAATTCCTGGATAAAAGTTGAATGTTGATTCTCATTAAATTCTCTTACATTGTATAAATTAAACTATTGAATTTTACTCGCTCACAAATAAGATTTTTTTAAACAAAGATTGAAATTTTTATCTTGATTTCAAATTTATTTCATAAGTTAATTATTTTAATAGAATAATAATTTTTCATATGATACAATTACTGTATTGATAGAAATGAGACAGGACTTTAGTACAATAGGCCTTCAATTTAATGGAAGGATTATCTGCTATTGCTGGAAGTTTATTAAATCAAATGTATTTTAGAAACATACATTAATAACAAACTTAGTGTACACAATGTATTAAAATGTTATTATAATGTATAATTATGGATAAAATATTAAATTATACATGGAGTAACTTATATTCATAGACTTATCTTTTAGTGTGGTCTATCTATGAATAAAAAAAAGTTAAATTTTTCCTTTAAGACAAATTTTTTGATTCAATAAATTTAGTCCATTGAATTGAGGATCTATGTACTGTACTTATAATTCAAATATGAAAGTTTAAATTTAAAAAATTATGATATCTTACCATTTTATAATTTGTTTCTGAAAAAATTTTCTAATAAACTTATGAAATACAGTTATTTGAAATAATTCAAATATAACTTTATAGTGCAGAGAGATTTGAGAAATGCTATTTAAAATGCTATGCAAATATTTCAGTTCAAGTGCTTCCCTATTTAACAAACAGGTTAAGTTTCAGAGGATTCATTATAAGTCAAAAACTAACCTAGAAAGTATATTTGTACACAGAATAACCACTTAGTATTTGATCCTTCAATGTACATAATAGAATACATTTAATTCATTTACCCATTCATTACTGCTTAGTAGTAGGTGTTTGAAATGTGGTTTTTCTCACCTAAATCACTTAGTTTCATAATGTTAAGTTTAGTTTCCATAGTAATAGAGTGACACTTCTTGCATTTATCACCATTACTAGATTTACTATTATGTTTCAGATGCATTTTTGAAACATTAATCAAAAATGTTTATATTGCATACAATAGCTAAAAATGCTGTTATTGCAATGTTACCAACTTCAACATCATCTCATGACCAACAATGGAATCTCAGATTTATGCAAAAACAAAAAAATGATGATATGTAATAGAAATAAACTGGCCTGGTGGCCGGTTTTCACCCAGACAAGCCATTTTTAAATTCATGGTCCGGATTAATTATTAATTTGTCTTGTTTTAGTAGAAATTGTGAAATTATGATGAAACAAAATGAATTTATAAAAATATTTGCGAGTATTTTATTTTAATGGTTAAAGACAAACTTCACACCCCACACCCCACCTAAATTTATCCCCTTCTTATTCCTAGACTAAGAGTGACAGAAAATGTACTTTTAAAATTCTAATTTGCAAATATTAGGTTTGTTCCAACACAAGTCCCTAACTGGCTTAAAAGTGGCATGTGCATTGTTCAGTTCTTGGCTGTAAAATGACATTGCACATGCTTCATACGGTTTCAAATTCAAACCAGTAAGGGACTTGTGTTAGAACAAACCAGTAAGGGACTTGTGTTAGAACAAACCTAATGTAAAGTGAATGTGACAGTTTCAGTTTACAAGTTTATAATTTCTGTTTTAATTATTTAATATGACAACTCAAGAAATTGAAAACCCAAAAAAGAGGAAGCAAACATGTAAATTTAATAAAGATTGGTTAGCACAAAACAAATTTCAAAAATAGTTATGACCTGTTCAAGACAGTGTTGCCACCTTTCCGTAATTGCTGGCCCTGTCTGGGTCAGCAATTTTGAAAAGGTGGCAACACTGAATAAACCTAATATTAATTTTCTGAAAAATTTATTATTTATTACTGGTCAAAGATTGACTTCAACACCACCCCATGAGTGGTAAGAGAACTTCAGAATCTGCATGAAATTTAAATTTTAGATTTAAGGTCAAATTGTTTGTAAGTATGAAAGTTCATACATTGAAGGTTCATAAGTAGGTGAGCACCTGCACTAATTTGCATTATTTTCTGAAAATATAGAGAAATTTAGTAATGTAAATATGCAATACCTAGAAAGGATAATCATTTGAAATGTAAAAACTAATAATACAGTTAATTTAACGTAATAACTTTTGTAATTCAAAATCATTTATCTAGCAAATAAGACTATCTATTAAATAAATGAACTCTTTATTTAAAATAAAACCTATCATTATTTGTATTCAAAATTTACTTGCTATATGATAAAATACATTAATTCTATCATTTCAGTCATGTTTGAAATATGATTCAAAGAGTGAAATGCCATTATGAATAAAAGTATTCTCAACATTCTATACACATCTTGAATCAATATTTCAAAGATGGTTGAAATGGTGGAATTATTCAAATCTTTGCTCTGGAAACATTTTGGTCTCAAATAAATTGTATCCAAATCATTTCAGCAGTTTTATAATGTTTCTCTCTTTAGTGTTTGAAAATCCTGTCTGATAACTGTTTATCTTTCAAATTCTCATTTCATCTTTCTTATACTAAGCTACATATCCCATCCAAAATCTTGTGTACAGGATACTGCATCATTTAAAAAAATTTTTTTATTACGTTTAAATATTTCAGTATTAATTTTCTTAAGACTTTATAGGCTATAAATTAATGATTGAAATTTTCCATACATACAAACATTTCATCATTTAATACTGAATTATAATAATTAGAATGAGTTTGTTTTTACATGAAAATTACTCTATTAATAATTAATAATTTTAGAAAAATCTTTACAGGAAAAAATCAGCTTGGTAAAAGCCTCAAACCTGTACTTTCTGAAAATTAGTTTGTTATACTGTATATTTTATTTAGCCTATATCATCATTAGATATTTCATAAATATCCAAAATATTAATATCAAGTTCTTCAATACTTCAAATTTCTGTATTTAAAGATTTTACTTAATTAACTTCCATGTAATGGATATGCTTTTTGGATGCATGAAACTAGGTCAATGTGTAAGCTTAATTTACTGCAGCATAATTTTTGCCAAAAATTTGTCAGTAAGACTCAGACCATCAGAGAATGGTTCAAATAATTTTTTGAGACTATACAATACATTGTTAGCCTAGGCTAGTGCATCCAAATGAAGTCAAGCAGATTGCAGTGAGAGTCCTATTGCAACTGTTAGAGATGAAATCTTCATTTTTCAGAAGATGTTATGCATTTTGTTATTCAAATGCTCAGCAAATGCACATCTTTTTAGACAAACATCTTCTCAGTTTATGGAAATGATATTTCCAAATGTATCAAACAGTCACCAAGATCATCTGTCCTTGCACCAGGCATAGACTTTGCATCATGTATGGTTACAGTCTTACTGAAATGCATGTTATGGGTTATGTAATGAACATAAGCTTAAATAACTAAATATACATAATATATGGGTTATCTGTAATCTAGGCTCTCTGTATGGTAAAATTACTTAAAAAAAATCATTATTTTTAAGATAATTTTACTTTAACAATATATGCAAGCTTTATTATTTATAGCTAAGTCAAAAGAGCCTGACTTATCAGTCAGATAAATGATCATGCATAGCAGTAAAGTAGTATCAATTGAGAAAATTGTATATACCAGTGATTCCCAAATTGTGTGCATATCAGAACTAGTCAGAGGTGCTGTGATCAGGTTAACCATTATTTTAGTTGTTAATGATTCATTGACAGTGTTTGTGCAGTGCATTTTTGTATGCCTGTGCATTTTCTGTATTTTAAGATTTATCTCATTAGAACTTTTTGAATAAAACAAGCCTTTTTCTATTTTTTTTTTTTTAGAATTAAGTTGTTAATAGAAAATACAGATAAACAGTTTCTTGCACACATTTCTACTTCTGTTTTGCAGATAATTTTACAATGAATTAAAATTGATAGTCAATTTACATGTGGCATGTGAATATAATTGTAGTACTGTATATACATTTTATATAATATAGAGTATTTATTCTTTGCCTAACTGTACTACTATTTCCTTTATTTGTTTTATTATTTATGGTAATAATAATGTCAACACACAAATTACTCTTAAAAAAAGTATTACTATGTCTGGATTTACTACTTCAGAAAATATACATATATCTTTATATAGTATAAATTTATTTGTTATATATAGTAGGAGCTGCCACCAGATGGTAGCAGGTTAAGGGAGCTCAAAATTACAAAAGTTTGGGAACCACTGATGTATACTGTATAGATTTTAGATCTCAATGTTTGATGTTATTAATACAGTATAATGATCATATAACATTTCAAATTAATTCTTGTTAACTTTATTCAATCTAAAAATTAAAAGTTTAAAGGAGCTGTATAAGTTACAAGCAAATCATTAGCAAAACATCAGTTTTTATGAAATATTTTTAGTAGTTTTAATTATTAAATGTTACATGTATAGGTTTATAATATTTTATGTAATGTATATAATATCCTTATTTACTAGTAATTGTTACTTTTAGTTATTTAGTTGTAATTAAACATTATTTTATCTAATGGTGTATTATATTTCTTTTTTGCTTTTTATTCATTTTAGCTTTTACCAGAAAATGTGGTAGATCCAATGGAGTTGTTATCATATCTGGAACCTCCTGATTTAGGCAGCACAGGATCAAACACAGGCACCACTTCCACAAACACAACTTCCGTAAGCAACAGTGCAACACCTGCCACATCCAATAGTACTAGTGATGATCTTTTAGCACTTTTTGAATCTTAAAAGATATCATATTGGATGTTTGGTAGCTTTGTGATGGTTTCTGCCTTTTAGTGTTTATTAACTGACTTTTATACCAAAGCACATCAAATCATCGAATATCTTCGACTTGGCCAGTTTGTCGTGTTTTTACTCGGCAACAATTGTACCTAGAAACTGTACAGTTCTGCACTCATTTAAACGTGATAAGTTCACACCATGTACAGATATCGAGCCCTGTTACAATTCTTGTCTTCATAACTTGAAAATAAAATGTTCAGCAAAAGGCTGTACATAGAACAAGGATAATAATAGTTGTGATAGGTATATTTATTGCATGCACATTTATTCCATCCATAGTAATTTTCTGATGGAAACTGTTGTGTTGATTGCACCATTGTAATAAGAAAATCCATTCTCCTAAACAGAAGTCCTACAAAATTATGTTGAAAACCTAAGAGTACCTCAAGCTCTGATATCAACATATACAAATTGTTAAGATTATCTTCAGAGCTACAAAGCCAAAGCCTTAGAGCATATACAACGGTTGGAAAATCTCATTGCACAAGTCATCTTTGTCAGACTCCGAAGATTTCTTGACTGATCTCGTTATGCAAAGGAAGAAATTTACATCAATGTATAGTTCAAATGTTACTCTCTTTTAAGAACTTGCATAGACAATACAATACATGCATTTGCAAGCTATAATTCTTACTTGTGAAAAATAAATTCCTTTCTTGTGACACTAACCTCTGTCCATATCTATTGTATGTACAGATGAACACAGCATTACACATTTTGTTGTTAGAAATTGAAAAATAGCTTGTGCTTCAGTGACTCAAAACATCTTTATTACAAGGCAATTTTGTTGCCTTTTGGGCATTAGTTGAAGGTAATCACAACTATATTGCAGTGTTCTTCGTTGGTTGTCCACTTGTATGCTGGCAATAATGTTTTCTCCTGGGAATGGTGGTGCATGGTGGCTGACTAAAGTGGTGCACTTACCAAATCAAACATTTAGACTGGCAACAGCCATGAACTGTTGCACAGTCAGCAATACAGCCCTCTTAACCAAATTAGTATATCTGTTAAAACAATGTAGATGATTTCATCTTTATTCATAGCAGATTAATGCTACTATGGATGATTATCTTCACTGTTGTTTGTTTGTAGCATTCTTCATGTTGTCCAAGAGCATCATTGCTAAGTGAAAGAATTTAAAAAGTAAAATAAAATAAATGCATTATTGCTAGTGATCAAGGAATAAAAGTTGAAATGATGTTGTTGCTCTATTATATCAGGAACAAGTCCTTTCATACATTTACTTCTACAAAGTCCATTTCTCCTGCTTCACTATTTTAAACAATGATAACATCAGTTTGTATTTTGTTCATTGAAAACATAAATTAATGCAGCTTTTTGTAGATATAGAATTACTTCACACAGTTCATGCGCTGTTGCCATCATGTCCTACAAAAAAAAATTAAAATTTTGCACAACCAACCATTTTACATCTTGGATTTAAACCCTTGTTAGAACTGTGTTAGAGATGTGGGTTTGGTTTTCTCCTCTTTGCATCTTTTAAGTTGGAGAGTAGACTTGTTTTTATTCCAACCATTCACCCTGTATAGCATCCCTTACAATTGCCAAACCATTAAATAGCAATTGTGGATTATTGTTAAAAGCAATCCTATGCTCTCCAATACAACTGTATCAATCAATCGGGAAATCTGCCCAAATTGTTGAACAATGTCTTTTATTGTATTGTGTGTTAAGCAAGGGCTTGTCCCAATCTGTCCATTACAACAAAATTATTGTATGCAGCTTTTCTTGTCTGTACCCAACATCTACCATATTTGTTTTTATGGTAATGTCGTATTATTAGTGTAGATATGCATATTTATACAATAAAAATTTGTATGGAAGTGTTTTGTTTATATTATATGAAAAGTAACAACAGTTATTTTACAGACAGTTTTTGAAATAGAATTTATGAAAAGAACTGGAATTATACTGAAAATTTTCTGTAAGTTTATATATAAAATTAATGATNTTTTTTTTATTAAATACTTTGTTGCTGGAAATACTAAGGTGTTTGATTATTTTAATTTTTATTATTGTAAAATATGTAAAAGTATTAATAAGGATTATTAAAATAATTTTTCTTGCTGTAACTTGCATATAGGCATTGACATACTTTATCTTCTGAGAAACAATCATCCCGATAATGAAACTTCTGTCTATAAATCTTATCATATTGTCACTTCATCACAACAATTTAATGAACTCTTGGCTTAGATAATAACTTTTTCACTGAACAGTTGCAATTTTTCTTTTTTGCTTGAGAAATTATCTTTGAAACAAATCTTTTGATATTATACTAAAATACTGATGAGTTATAAATTTCTAACTGGAAAAAAATTTAGAAAGTATTTAAAATTGAAAATTGCAAAACTCTTTTATATAAATTTTGACTTAGTCTAATATTTAATGATATATTAATTTGTGTATAAATAGATTCCATTGTAAACATATTTTGAATATTCTTATGTTCCAGAAATAGAACAAAGATACAGTACATTAAAGTATAGGTAAACCTGAAGTTGATCTATAAAGCAGTTCAAAAACATTTGTCCAATCATTAAATAATTGTGCTGGAAAGTGAAAAGGTTGTTTGTGGGATATTTTTAGATTCCATTAATTTTCTGTGTAAATTAGATAAATGAATCTGTATTTTAAATGTAAGCCACTACACGAATTATTTCTCCATTTTATTAGGTATATTCATTTGATAACTTTTGATTTCACAAATACAGTATAAACAATTCTAAAAATGTATTAATTTTATTCAGGAAAATAAGATTTAATGCAGATCTTTTTAAAAAGATATAGATACTGTATAACTATAAAATATAATGATAAAGGATTTGTATTATAGAATATCCCTGTAGTGGACCAAAACAGTTCAAGGCTATGTCACCAAGTAGCATGACACTTCCTACCACAAGTACCTGGGAAATGGGACAAGGTTTATCACCTTATGCACCATTACCACCTCCAGATATGCAGAGTAATTATAATTTCATTTTAAAAATATTATAGAATTAATATTGAAATATATATTAAAATATTATGATTTTTTATTATTACTTTAGCAATATCAAATGGCCCAATGCCTAATGGTCCTATGATGTCCAATGGAGTAGGTTTTGGTACTCATGGGACAGCAGGATTTGACTTTCAATCCCAAGCATCTGATTTCAGTAGTCCACTTTCTCACCTCAATGAAAGTGTAGCATCATTAGATCCTTTAGCTGCAATGGAAAAATCACTTAATCATCATGAACAGGTAGAAAAATATTGATTTTTTAATAATACTTGAATGTTATTGCTAAATATATTTACAATATTAAATATATATTTCATAACATAATAGTATTTGAATAAAATAACAGAAAAATAAATTATGAAAATATATTAAAATTTTTGTATTAAATAATCCATCTTATTTTATTTTATAATTAATGTAATTAAAAATTTTATTTTAAATAAAATTTTTACTTACAGCAAATGGGAACCATTAATTTACATGATCAAAGCAGTCAGGGTCTTCGTCACCCACCTTCCTCATCATCTGGGACCAATTCATCCCAGCAAACATCTGCTATGCCCACAACAACTCAGGGACAGGTGATGATGCAACATGGACCACATACACCTCACACTCCTCATACTCCTCACACACCACATACACCTGGAAATTCTGGAGGAGGTCCACCTAGTGTGCCACCTCCAACTTCCCAGCAATCAAGTGGTACAGAAAACAATAGCAATAGTACCACAGTGGTTGCTTCAAGTCAGCCCAATAGTCAGTCATCCACAAACAGTGATTCTTCTCTTCCACATGCTCCTGATCTTGGTGATTTAAATTTTGATCCTGCAGCTGTTATTGAAGGAGAGGGACAAGGACAGGAAGGATTAAATGTAAGTAGGAATAGACCTATTTGTATATCCAAATTTCATTATATATGATGGTAATGCATTGATTACTATGTTAATTTAATTTGATATATGGTTGGAATCCTTAAATTATCATATTAGCTTGTCTAATTCTAGATCTCATGTGACATTATTAATCTGTATATGAGATAGAAATTTATGATAATATTTATTTGGTTTATAAAAATAACTCAACAAGAACTGCTGAACAATTTACAGTTATGGTTGTTGTATAATTAACATTTTTACTTAATCATTTATCTTTTAATAACTCTTAATGAAAACTCTTTACAATAAGATATTCTGATTAATAAAACTGATATTTATAAAAAATCAATATTATATATTTTAATTAAGAAGAAATTAAGATATATTTAATTCCTGGATAAAAGTTGAATGTTGATTCTCATTAAATTCTCTTACATTGTATAAATTAAACTATTGGATTTTACTCGCTCACAAATAAGATTTTTTTTAAACAAAGATTGAAATTTTTATCTTGATTTCAAATTTATTTCATAAGTTAATTATTTTAATAGAATAATAATTTTTCATATGATACAATTACTGTATTGATAGAAATGAGACAGGACTTTAGTACAATAGGCCTTCAATTTAATGGAAGGATTATCTGCTATTGCTGGAAGTTTATTAAATCAAATGTATTTTAGAAACATACATTAATAACAAACTTAGTGTACACAATGTATTAAAATGTTATTATAATGTATAATTATGGATAAAATATTAAATTATACATGGAGTAACTTATATTCANGAAAAATTTATTTAGACAAACATAACAAACTCATCTTGGAAAAAGGTTTGGAATCATACAAGCTGTAGGAAGTATGGAACCACAAACATAATATTGGTATTTAATAATTTTTGGCCTCCTTTGGCTTTAATTACAGTTGTAACTCTTAGGCATTGATTCCACAAGTCTTTTATAGATTTTAGCACTGATATTACTCCAGCTATGAATAATAGCATTCTTTAGCCCTTTCTTATTTGATGAATGCTAAAAATTCACAAAATGCTTCAATAANTGTATATTGCAGAATACATGTGTTTAATAAAACTGTAGTTGTCATTTTGTGATTATTATTACTAAATTATTTAAGAATATTTAATAAGTGAATGTTCTGAACAAATAAGTTTTAAAAAACCAAATAGAGCAGAGAATATATTTTCTATTCACAATTTGCCAGTTTTAATTGTATATATAGCTTGACATTTATAGAATGATGTCTTAGTTTAAAGAATTAAAAATTTATATCTACTTTGTAAAAGATAATAGAAAAAAGGGTTATCTAGTTTATTTTTATAATGGAACACAGAGATCAATCTTAAAGCTTCATAAGAAAATAATAAATTTTAATTCCATTATTATAACTGAAAAAAAGTTTTCAATTATAATAATAGAATAATTGCAAAATATTTGGTTCTTATGACCAAAATATGATTTTGCAATAATTCCTATAATAAGAAAATTTAAGCCAAAACAATTGTGATAAATTTAAAAATTAATGATAAACATGTTTTATTTAGTGTGCTTTTAAGCCACTTAAAGTAATTGTTTAACTTTTCCAACTACACATTTGATTAGTAATGGATATGTTACAAGCCCATATGATTTTTCTTTGTCAAATTTTATAATTTTCTGAAATAAAATAATACATCTATTTCTTGGAATCCATAACTTTATAAAGCTAAAACATTTTCAGTTTTTCATATCCTAAATCACATTTAAAATATAAAAATATTTAATTTCTGATAAGGCGATTCCCGAGTTATGAACGAATTCCGTTTAAGAATCGAACGCAAAAAATAATGGTTTCCAACAGGGCCATATAGGGTTCGGGAGTAGAGCGGGCCGGGCCTCTTTTGCCATTTATTTTTAAACAAATGAAATATATAGAATGTTTCTTTATTAATAATTTAAAAACTTTCTTGAAGATTTTACTGTTTTATTAGTAAAACTAATATTCATTTATAAAGGTAAGGACCAGTACGGGCTCCTAAGTTTCTTTCCGACCCGGAAAAAGTCCCCAGCTCTCCTCCCCTCTCGACGATCCTGTTTCCCAAGTATCCCAACTACAGTTGTCAACTGTTTGGAATTTTCTAAATGGTCTGCAAGTTCAATCAGTTTTTAAAAAATAATTGTTCGGAAATGTTCTGAAAAATGGACGAACAGTTGTTTTTGTTAAATTGTTCCTTACCAGAAGTTGATAGCCTACTAGTAATTCTAATCCGAATTATTTTCATTTGCATTAAGTTTTTTTTTTTTTTTATCTTTTCTGCAAGCCTGATCCTTTGTCATGCTTTGGAAAAGTGTTTCGGACGGAATAAAACTTTACCACAGAAGATAAAATTTTCACGGCAGCATTTGCTACTGCAGAATAAACACTATTTTCTTAGCACTTTTGGTTTGATACGCTGCTAATGTCGATATTCTACTTTTTTTCTGATTTAGAAATTTTTGAATATTCAGCCGAATACTGAATTCTCAAAATATTTTATTAGGGAGGTTGAGGCCGAAGTTTTCATCTGTAAAATATGAACGTCGAACGTCAATCGCCGCTACAATATAGCGGCGCTCGACGTTTGACGTTCACGTTTTACAGATGAAAACTTCGGCCGCAACCTCGCTATTATTTTTATTTAATGATATTGACGCCGTACGAGAACGCTTGTGCCAATTCTGTGAACTACTCCATACGTTTTTCTTTTCTCTTGTAATAATAACTGAAAGTCGCATTTCAGATAACTGATACTCAGCTATAAGCTTTTTTTTTTATGTTCTCTTTCGTCCAAACTGCCATTTTGTCATATGACAAAAATGTTTTGTTACAATTAATTGGAGTTTTCAAGGTCTTATGTATAGTAGAACAGCATTCTTTAGAATTCCTGAATTCAAGAACAGTTTATCTTTAACTAGGCCCTACGGAAAGGGGGCTAATAGTTTATCTCACAACACTTTATACTGTATATAAAATTGCATTTGAAATTTTATTTTGAAGCGCTGTGTTTGCAACAGTAGCGTAGCGTGAGTGTCAGCCGCCCGGGCGCGGAGGAAAATTTCGCCGTCTCCTTATTTACGTATCTCAATTTAAAAGACTAAAATTCAGTTTCGTCACAGAATAAGTAATGAAAAATTCCGTGCTCATTTCAATCGGTCCGAATCGTAGGTGCGACAAAAAATATGAAATAAAATGGTTCAAATTTTTACAAGATATTATTATTATTTATTGTGAAATTTTGCCGCCCCCTAAAAGTGCCGCCCGGGGCAGGCCGCCCCCACTACGCTACGCCACTGGTTTGCAAGACGTCATTTTATTAAATATTTCATCAACTGTTCTTTTAACATTAATCATCTCACCTTAAAAGCATTAATCATCTCACCTTAAAGAAATGGTTTACATATAGATACAAATGAGAAGATACTACTTTACTAACACTACTTCCAAAAGAGTCAAGATATAATTCCGAAGTTCTTGTTCACCTAAGTTAAATAATGTATGAAAACTAAAAGTTGAATTTGCACAAAATATTGCAAATAGATCAGGATAAGATAATGTTAATTTTTTTATATTCAGCTTTTTTTGAAATTTCTCAAAAATTTTTATACAGTTACTGTTTACTGAGATCTCAAATTGGAAGTACAGTATTTTGTAATGCCCTGATTGCCACTGATCATAATCTACATATAGGATAATTCTTGTCTTGACTTTTTTAAAATATTACCATAAATACAAATTTAAAAACATCGCTAAAAGTTAAATAAGTTTTAGGCAGCGTTGTTTAATCTGTAACATGTTAATGTAGCATGTAAATCTTAATTAAATATATCAAACCTTTATGATTACTGATTAACTTTTGCAAAAATTGAACAAGAAATGCACATCTTAGTCAATTTTTAAGGCTAATAATGAATTAATAGATTTATTAACCGGTACCGTGCAAAATCAATTTTCTTCTATTTTCAGAATAAAATCAACATGTACGGGACTTTTTTAAATATCGATGATTTTACAATTTTACAAAACATCGACATCGTAAATATCAAAGGGGCTAACAATTGATATTTTGTAATTATCGATATGTTTTTTTTTTTTTAACTCTTTCCGCCCTGTGGGCACTAAGAGGGCCTCATTTTGCAAGCCTATTATGGGTTCGGCCAGGCCCACAATTGGGCTACCGGGTGGTGAGGGACGGGGCCCGACATATCCAAACGGACCACCCCCCGAAAAATTCCTGGGGATTTTTCGACCCGTTCGGATTCGAACCCGGGTCCCCCAGAGCGGTAGGTTGCCACCGTGACCGCTTGGCCATCCGGCCGAATTATCGATATGTATCACGCTTCACTACGGTACACTATGTAACTATCCTGCAGACATTAGAAGACTTTTAACATGCCCGAAATAAGTTCCGAAACAAATCGCAAATGCAGCAGATATGCATCTAGCCATTTTGACTAGTCGGGCATCACAAAAGTATAGAAATATAAATTAGAACGACTAAATGACTTGGCCTACCGCTCAGGAGAACCCGGGATTGAATTCGGACGGATCGGAAAAAGTCACAGAAAGTTTTCAAGAGCGTGGTCTGTCCGGATATACCGGACTCCATCTCTTACAATGTGGTCTCCCCATTGTGGGCCTGGTAGAATCTACAGCGAGCTTCGAACAAGTTCCTATGAAACAGAGTTATTTGATGTTATGTCATAGGAAAATGTTTTCTTCGAAATCTTCACACGTCATTATTAGGATTTGGTAAAGAAATAAGCCTTCCAAAAGTGTAATTCTTTGTTTCGGATTAAGCATCATTCTAGACATGGCTACGTTTTTCCACATTTGATGAGATACGGTTGACCAGCCATCGGGATTTGTTTAAAACGTTTTTGAGGACAGTCACAAATTTAAATCAATAATGCCTCTTTTGTCACTTTCTCAACATGTCAGGAAATAATTTTCAAAACTTAAGTATGGAACTTTTGGTATATTCTGTAATATGAACATTTTTAGAATGGGAAATCCAAAATTAAGTAGAATGAAGTTACTAAATTGAGACGTTCGACTAGTCCATGGTGGACAAAATGTGAAAATTTTAAAGTTTTAATTTATATATAATTCCAGATGACATTTGCTTAACCGTATAGTCACTGATTGGTGGTTCGCTTTTTGTCTTCATGTTACTTTTTTTTTTAAACTCTTTCCGCTCTGTGGGCACTAAGAGGGCCTCTTTTTTGCAAGCCCATTATGGGTACAGCCAGGCCCACAATGGAGAGACCGGGTCCCTCAAGCGGTAGGTTGCCACCTTGACCTCTCGGCCATCCACCCGCTATATATTTGATGATTAATTTAATTTACTAGGTTTAAGAATTCTTCAAATAAAAACTAAAACATTTTATTATTAATGCGCGGAATAATACGGTAATTTATCCGCTTAATTAATATTTTAATAAAAACAAATAAAATAAAATAAATTTTATTTAAAAAAATTTTAGTGCTGTCCTCTACTTAGATCAGTCGGCTCGACTGTTTTGATAGAAGCATTGAGGATGTTTCTTTTCGGAAATGAAGTAAACAACGTAAAGAAAATAAATGACAAAAGCTTCGATTTATTGTAATTTCGATCAAAAAAATATTTTCCAGCGATATAAAATACAAATCACTTAAAATAATAAAAGAGATCTTCCGTAAAAATTCATTAATTCGACATGGGTAAGTGGTGACGTTTTAATATGAATTTTACCATTTTTCAGTTACTGTATTCATTTACCAGGACAGATTTATTAATTAACTCAATGAAATATTTGCATTCGTATCCAAAAATATTCTTTTTCTTTCTGCGTAAATATAAACATACATCACGTACTTGTTATAATTATGTTTACTTATCACTATGAATGATGTATCCTGCAAAATAAATAAACATAATTTCAAATTATTGAGCATATTTATACATTTCATAATTCTTCTGATACATATTTTTTATAAATTGCTACCATATTAAATTTCTCTTCATTAAAGATATTTGTGTGTTTTTAAAACAGAATTTATATTAAAACAGTAAAATCTGCATACAAAATAATGATTATTTCACTTGGAACATTTAAAATTAAAAAATTAAATTTAAAATAAAACATTTATTGATTTTAAAACCAAATGAATCTTATCTTCTTTCATTTAGAAAAATTTGCTTCTGCTTGAATTACAAATCAATTTTATTAAAAGCATGCAATACATAACAAATAATAACATATAGTTTAATATCAAAACATTTCTATTATATCAGAAATTTACGAATTTTTCATGTTATTAAAATAATTACATTAATCTGAGTAATAATTTTGTTATGTTACAGTATGTGTGTGTGTTAAATTGTGCATTGTATGATTAAATTGGCATCAAAATTTACTGTTTGTGCATATTTGTAAATTTGATGGATAATATGATATTTCCTTCCTTTGAAAAATAATCTTATGGTATATTAAAAAGTTAAAATTAAATGATTTTCAGTAATTTTTTTTAATGATTAATTGGTCTTCCTCAGGTTACATCAAACAAAAATAGAAATAAATTGTAAATTTGAATGTTACAAATATTAATGGTTATGTAATGTATAAAATGTTGGTAATCATTAAAAGTTATTTTGCTGGAAGTTGAAGGTGTAACAGCATATCATCTAAATTAATTGATGCACCTTTAACAGTGGGTGAAGTAAAGAATGCTAACATTTTTGACCCAATTAATAAGCTATCTTTGCACATGAATAGTTAAAAGTGACATATACTACTTTTAACTGTCACACCTGAAGATGGTTTGTTAACCAGGTCAAAAATATTATCATTCTTTAAATGTCATCTACTGTTAAAGCTGCATTGACTAATTCAGCTGAGTAACTAAAGTGACTAGTTCTTATCTTCAGAACTAGTCACTGTACAACTGGATGAGAACAAGTGATAGTGTATCATTTCTTCTCATTCAGTTTGGTATTTGTTCAAATGAATTTTTTGAAAAATTGAATAGTATTGTATGTAGATGTTTAAAGTTCAGTTGTAAAAATTACGTGACAGAATGGAAATCTTTCTAATGTGTGGTTTTCATATATACAGGTACTATGCAATATAACAGTATATGGATAAATTCAGTTATTCACATGCAAATGAAATTAATTGATTTGAAATGATAAAAATCATTAATTGTGTAATTCATAATTTCCATAAAAGATGTTAATATCATATGTTTGTAACAAAGATTCAAGAATTGTCTATTAATATCATATCTAACATATTATAGCAGCATATAATTCTTGATTCTTTGTTTCAAAATACAGTAATATCCCGAACTTACGCGATAGGTGGGACTGAGCGATAACCGCGTAAGTCGAATTCACGTAAGTCGGGGTATAATTTCCCATATAAATACATACAAATAATTTTTAATTGGGGCCGGAGACTAAAGAAAACAATAATTTAGAAAAATTTTTTTAATAAAATCTTAGATAATACATATGTATAACAAATTATATTATTATACAATTTTTCACATTTACTTGATTATCAAACCATAATTTTAACATTGTTTCCATCTCAGGGATAATACTGTGACGTTTACAAATGATGCTTGAATTTAAAGATTGAGCATTTTTACAGCTTTGAGAACTTTTTCTTTACCTTTTATAATTGTTCTGACCGTCTATTCCGGTAGATCAAACTTCTTTGCCAATTCACAAATTTTCATTTTTGTATCGAAGTCTTTAATAATGGGTACGTTCGTAAAGTCAAACGAGTTAAACGCGTTAGTAACGAATCGTTCGAAAAGTCTAACGAAATAGGAATAACGATGACGTCATTCTCGTTTAACTCGTTCGACTTTACGAACATACCCAATGTTAACTTTACATTCCAAAGATAAAGTTTTTCTTTTCTTGTTTGATGCAGAAGAATTAGTTCTACTTCGTTTGGATGACATAGTAGAGTCTCTCGAGTCTCCGTAGATATAACAAACACAGAAATAAATAACACAAAATAAATTGTAGCTATGTGTTGATTCCGGGCGACATGTCCGAACATGTAATCTGAACAATAGTGTGGGGGGAGTGAGTAATTAAGAGTTGCGTGGCGCTCAAACAAAAGACGACTCGATGAGATTTGAAAATCGCGTAACTCCAGGTTTGCGTAAGTCGGGGTAGCGTAAGTCGAGATATTACTGTACTAAAAACTAAACTTAAAAAGATTTTGTGTTGATAAAAAGATAAAAAGTGGTGATTCCAAACTTTTACACCTGGTAAAAGTTTGGAATCACGACTTGCATTTTCAGCATTAACAATTCTATCGTGTCATTATTACAATTTTGTATATGTTTTATTATAGAAACCAACTGATAACAAAACTAAGTTCCAATATGCAAATCCTAAACAAATAAACAACAAAATAATGATTAAATGCAAAAGAAAAATTTATTTAGACAAACATAACAAACTCATCTTGGAAAAAGGTTTGGAATCATACAAGCTGTAGGAAGTATGGAACCACAAACATAATATTGGTATTTAATAATTTTTGGCCTCCTTTGGCTTTAATTACAGTTGTAACTCTTAGGCATTGATTCCACAAGTCTTTTATAGATTTCAGCACTGATATTACTCCAGGTATGAATAATAGCATTCTTTAGCCCTTTCTTATTTGATGAATGCTAAAAATTCACAAAATGCTTCAATAAACACCACATGTTTTCAATTGGATTTGAATCTGGATTGTTCAAAGGCCAGTCCATCCTTTCAAATTTCTTTGAATGAAGAATTCTGCAATGTCACTCAATGGCATGATACGACAAGATAAAAAGTGGTGATTCCAAACTTTTACACCTGGTAAAAGTTTGGAATCACGACTTGCATTTTCAGCATTAACAATTCTATCGTGTCATTATTACAATTTTGTATACGTATCTTTTGTCATTTTGGAAGATAATATTCCATTTAAATTTCCATTTGGTCCTCATATATAGGGATAAGGAATCCCTCCCAACATTTCCATATTGACTTCTGCATTCAAAGTGAGGGTAATAACAGAATTTTCCAGATCCTCATGCTGAGATACACGACTGTATCATGAGGGACTGAGGAAATTTGATTGACAGTTCTTGTCTTTCCTTTGCCAAATGAATGAACAGCCATCATCTCCATAGTTGATGTTGATCTTTCATTAAAGTCAAACAATTCATGGATTATATCTAGCTTTATTACTACTACTATTATTAAATGCTTAGTAATTTGGCACTAGAGACTAGTAATTTTTTGCAGAACCTTCTAAATTAATTATCAAAATATTAATTTAATTATAATTATTAAATTTATCAAGAGATGATGTCTATTGCCCGTTTAACATATAAACCCAATAATATATAATTATTGGATTTGGATATTTATATTTATAGTTGAATTTTGACTTATTGCTGAAAATGACAGGATTCCATTCTTCTACAGTCCAATTTTTTCATTTTTTGGACTACAACAGTTATTTCCATCGTTAAATTTTGGTTAACCTTGGCTTTGTCTAAATTTTCTTATGGGAACTACCCATGGAATGGATATAAAATCTTACTGTTCTGTCAGAGACTTGTGTTCTGCTAATCTTGGACCAAGCAGTATTCAGATGCTTTGAGGTTGCTTACAGCATATTACAAATTCAGCACAGTGTCTTGTCTTGGCATACAGCGGTTAGCCATGGATTCTCACTTCTGGATTGATTTCTACAGTTTTGGACTGAAATTTTCAAAAATTGCAGACCCATAAGTAAATTCTCACTGGCATCTGTCTGTCCTTCCTTAATCTTGAGAATGGAGTTAGATAGATGAAAGTTGAGACCAGATATGAAAAGCTTAGGGGCAAGAGGCCCTGGTTAACTATATACAAACTTATAATCCAAACCAAAAGTCATATTATTTCAGTTCAAAAATTTTTTCCAGAACAAAGTTAGATGACTGACATAACACTATTGTTAAAAGGAAAAGTATGATGTACAGGGGAAAGACACTATTAAAATCAAGAGTGATGTGATGAAAAATTGCAACCTGGCATTGCGACAATGTCACAATAAATAATTGCTTGTTGTATACTTCCATATCTTACAATGGACTTGAACACACCCATTGAATAAGCAACACAATGTTGAGAATATCCATTCTTCAGCAACCAGTGATACAATTTTTTATGTTGTCAGATAGTTCAACATTGGATCCATTTCAAGGCCAATGTCAGGAATTACTGATGGCAGTTAAGACACACAAAGCAACTTTAGGTACAGTAAGACCCTGCTTAACCCTGCCTCACTTAACGCTGATTCGATATAATGCCGTCTGCTCGATGCCTAAAAAAACTGCTCAAAATTTAAATTATTGTGGCATTTTATTGATTCGTATATAATACGATTATTTACAAACACGAACCAATCAGAAAAAGGTGGAAAAAAGGTGTACTTTCTTTAAATCTATGTTTGTTTGGTGCAATTTTGGAAAAAATATAACATCATGATTCTACAGGAATATCAGCTTCGCTTGGCAAGAATTAACTGATAAATGCACGAAAAAAGTATGGAAGAACTTATGGCTGAATGTATCCAAGAATTCTCAACGAGAAGAGCCCATCGCTGTGTCATTAGGTTGATCAAACAACCTAATTGATACAGCAGGACTAGGAGATGGAGATGAACAGGATATTGAGGAGTTACCGCAGGTTTCTGATGAGTGTCTTATTAACAACGACCTTCAAGAACTGGCAGAACAAGAAATTCATGTAGAACTGGAAAATAGTGATTCTGAAAATGAAGAATCCAAAAATTTCTCTACAGATTTCCTTGGTAAAAGTTTGGTAATGATAACTGAAATTGTTAATCAAATTGTAACGAATGACCCAGATTTTGAAAGAAGTGCAAAAGAAAAACAAGGTGTTTTGGATGTGATCAAGATACAACACCATTTATATTTCAACAACCATAGTAATTATTTAATTTATAACAATGTTATATAACACACCCCTTATTGCTGAGAATCATTTTACTGCCTCAAAGGAATGTTTTCAATCTGATCAATTTTCTGGAACGTTTACAATCGTTCTATAATCAAACCAATGTGCAATAACAAATTCCAATTTAAAACGATTTGAACATTTGGTTAAAAAATCGTAAAACGTAAATATTGTACGTTTGGAAATTAAGTTATTATCACTAGAAACAAAAAATTGCATCTAAAATAGTACAGTAGAAGCCGTTCTACGGGTTAAACCTTAATTTTCTCCCTCTCCCTCCCTCTATGGAATTTCAATATAAAAACGCACATATTCGAATGCAATGTTATGTTAAAATTTCAAAGCACTCAGTGAAGAAGTTTTGGAGATTTAAGATTTTGAACAAATAAACATTTACATTTTTATTTATATAGATTGTTGGGGTCCCAGGCAATTGTCTTTTTGTCCATAGGATGATGCACCATTGTAAAAATTTAATGATTTTCTTTTTGGTCCCACTGTTTTTGGTTGAGAATGATGGGACCAAAATGCCTGCTTAATATCAGTTATTTTATTGTTATCAATGTAAGTCAGTCCAAAGTGACTACAATAAGCATAATCTACTGTAAATGACCTTTCAGGAGAACCAAAAATTGATCTAGTATACAGACTAAAATAGTAGATACTACTTCCAAAATTTAAATTTTTAATAAGATTTTATTAATTATGCTTAATGCATTTTATAAAGAATTTTGCACAATAAAATTATGCATAGATTTAAACATTTTGCATAAATTAAGATAATCATAACTGCCACACATTAATGACTACAAAAATAACTATTAAATTTTTTAATATTTAACATCATAAAATTTATAACTATAAAATATTGCTCTAAAAATTAGAGACTATAAATTTTACTCAAACTATCAGTTATGATGATTATATATTTATGAACTTAATTTATTTTAAATTAATGTATTCTTTATATTTTATTTAAATATATATAATTTCATTATTTAACATGTTTCATTATTTATTTATTTGATTAAGTAAATAAGACAATTAACTGAAATTAGT
Source organism: Centruroides sculpturatus (assembly GCF_000671375.1). NCBI lineage: Eukaryota > Metazoa > Arthropoda > Arachnida > Scorpiones > Buthidae > Centruroides > Centruroides sculpturatus. The sequence goes on along the minus strand of NW_019386008.1, from coordinate 164,907 downwards.
TTTATTAACACCTACATTAAAAGAACATGTTAACAGTTAAAAAATGTACAAGTTTAAAGATTTATTAATTAGTATTAATTCATCCAGTGTTGTTTGTCTGCTGTTTTTTGCAGTACCGTGCAGTTTAACTGATGTTTTATGTAGTAGTTTAAATTGCTGGCATTTTGTACTTCAGTTATAGTTACCATGTTAAACTACTATATTTTGATCAAATAATAATTAAAATGATTAAAGTTTAATGTTTAAAGCATTAGTTACTGGTTATGTATTGGTAATTATAGATTTTAAGCTTATATACACAGTTATCATAAAGTATAGCTGATAGCTTGAAAAGACAGCTTAATAATAGCCATTTACTCAAAGCTAATGTAACTATCAGATAACTAAAAAATTCATGCTGTTAGAAACAGTGTTAAATAATTACATAATTATGNAATCATTTCAGCAGTTTTATAATGTTTCTCTCTTTAGTGTTTGAAAATCCTGTCTGATAACTGTTTATCTTTCAAATTCTCATTTCATCTTTCTTATACTAAGCTACATATCCCATCCAAAATCTTGTGTACAGGATACTGCATCATTTAAAAAAATTTTAGTGCTGTCCTCTACTTAGATCAGTCGGCTCGACTGTTTTGATAGAAGCATTGAGGATGTTTCTTTTCGGAAATGAAGTAAACAACGTAAAGAAAATAAATGACAAAAGCTTCGATTTATTGTAATTTCGATCAAAAAAATATTTTCCAGCGATATAAAATACAAATCACTTAAAATAATAAAAGAGATCTTCCGTAAAAATTCATTAATTCGACATGGGTAAGTGGTGACGTTTTAATATGAATTTTACCATTTTTCAGTTACTGTATTCATTTATCAGGACAGATTTATTAATTAACTCAATGAAATATTTGCATTCGTATCCAAAAATATTCTTTTTCTTTCTGCGTAAATATAAACATACATCACGTACTTGTTATAATTATGTTTACTTATCACTATGAATGATGTATCCTGCAAAATAAATAAACATAATTTCAAATTATTGAGCATATTTATACATTTCATAATTCTTCTGATACATATTTTTTATAAATTGCTACCATATTAAATTTCTCTTCATTAAAGATATTTGTGTCTTTTTAAAACAGAATTTATATTAAAACAGTAAAATTTGCATACAAAATAATGATTATTTCACTTGGAACATTTAAAATTAAAAGATTTTAAAATAAAACATTTATTGATTTTAAAACCAAATGAGTCTTATCTTCTTTCATTTAGAAAAATTTGCTTCTGTTTGAATTACAAATCAATTTTATTAAAAGGATGCAATACGTAACAAATAATAACATATAGTTTAATATCAAAACATTTCTATTATATCAGAAATTTACGAATTTTTCATGTTATTAAAATAATTACATTAATCTGAGTAATAATTTTGTTATGTTACAGTATGTGTGTGTGTTAAATTGTGCATCGCATGATTAAATTGGCATCAAAATTTACTGTTTGTGCATATTTGTAAATTTGATGGATAATATGATATTTCCTTCCTTTGAAAAATAATCTTATGGTATATTAAAAAGTTAAAATTAAATGATTTTCAGTAATTTTTTTTAATGATTAATTGGTCTTCCTCAGGTTACATCAAACAAAAATAGAAATAAATTGTAAATTTGAATGTTACAAATATTAATGGTTATGTAATGTATAAAATGTTGGTAATCATTAAAAGTTATTTTGCTGGAAGTTGAAGGTGTAACAGCATATCATCTAAATTAATTGATGCACCTTTAACAATGGGTGAAGTAAAGAATGCTAACATTTTTGACCCAATTAATAAGCTATCTTTGCACATGAATAGTTAAAAGTGACATATACTACTTTTAACTGTCACACCTGAAGATGGTTTGTTAACCAGGTCAAAAATATTATCATTCTTTAAATGTCATCTACTGTTAAAGCTGCATTGACTAATTCAGCTGAGTAACTAAAGTGACTAGTTCTTATCTTCAGAACTAGTCACTGTACAACTGGATGAGAACAAGTGATAGTGTATCATTTCTTCTCATTCAGTTTGGTATTTGTTCAAATGAATTTTTTGAAAAATTGAATAGTATTGTATGTAGATGTTTAAAGTTCAGTTGTAAAAATTACGTGACAGAATGGAAATCTTTCTAATGTGTGGTTTTCATATATACAGGTACTATGCAATATAACAGTATATGGATAAATTCAGTTATTCACATGCAAATGAAATTAATTGATTTGAAATGATAAAAATCATTAATTGTGTAATTCATAATTTCCATAAAAGATGTTAATATCATATGTTTGTAACAAAGATTCAAGAATTGTCTATTAATATCATATCTAACATATTATAGCAGCATATAATTCTTGATTCTTTGTTTCAAAATACAGTAATATCCCGAACTTACGCGATAGGTGGGACTGAGCGATAACCGCGTAAGTCGAATTCACGTAAGTCGGGGTATAATTTCCCATATAAATACATACAAATAATTTTTAATTGGGGCCGGAGACTAAAGAAAACAATAATTTAGAAAAATTTTTTTAATAAAATCTTAGATAATACATATGTATAACAAATTATATTATTATACAATTTTTCACATTTACTTGATTATCAAACCATAATTTTAACATTGTTTCCATCTCAGGGATAATACTGTGACGTTTACAAATGATGCTTGAATTTAAAGATTGAGCATTTTTACAGCTTTGAGAACTTTTTCTTTACCTTTTATAATTGTTCTGACCGTCTATTCCGGTAGATCAAACTTTTTTGCCAATTCACAAATTTTCATTTTTGTATCAAAGTCTTTAATAATGTTAACTTTACATTCCAAAGATAAAGTTTTTCTTTTCTTGTTTGATGCAGAATAATCAGTTCTACTTCATTTAGATGACATAGTAGAGTCTCTCAAGTCTCCGTAGATATAACAAACATAGAAATAAATAACACAAAATAAATTGTAGCTATGTGTTGATTCCGGGCGACATGTCCGAACATGTAATCTGAACAATAGTGTGGGGGGAGTGAGTAATTAAGAGTTGCGTGGCGCTCAAACAAAAGACGACTCGATGAGATTTGAAAATCGCGTAACTCCAGGTTTGCGTAAGTCGGGGTAGCGTAAGTCGAGATATTACTGTACTAAAAACTAAACTTAAAAAGATTTTGTGTTGATAAAAAGATAAAAAGTGGTGATTCCAAACTTTTACACCTGGTAAAAGTTTGGAATCACGACTTGCATTTTCAGCATTAACAATTCTATCGTGTCATTATTACAATTTTGTATATGTTTTATTATAGAAACCAACTGATAACAAAACTAAGTTCCAATATGCAAATCCTAAACAAATAAACAACAAAATAATGATTAAATGCAAAAGAAAAATTTATTTAGACAAACATAACAAACTCATCTTGGAAAAAGGTTTGGAATCATACAAGCTGTAGGAAGTATGGAACCACAAACATAATATTGGTATTTAATAATTTTTGGCCTCCTTTGGCTTTAATTACAGTTGTAACTCTTAGGCATTGATTCCACAAGTCTTTTATAGATTTCAGCACTGATATTACTCCAGGTATGAATAATAGCATTCTTTAGCCCTTTCTTATTTGATGAATGCTAAAAATTCACAAAATGCTTCAATAAACACCACATGTTTTCAATTGGATTTGAATCTGGATTGTTCAAAGGCCAGTCCATCCTTTCAAATTTCTTTGAATGAAGAATTCTGCAATGTCACTCAATGGCATGATACGACAAGATAAAAAGTGGTGATTCCAAACTTTTACACCTGGTAAAAGTTTGGAATCACGACTTGCATTTTCAGCATTAACAATTCTATCGTGTCATTATTACAATTTTGTATACGTATCTTTTGTCATTTTGGAAGATAATATTCCATTTAAATTTCCATTTGGTCCTCATATATAGGGATAAGGAATCCCTCCCAACATTTCCATATTGACTTCTGCATTCAAAGTGAGGGTAATAACAGAATTTTCCAGATCCTCATGCTGAGATACACGACTGTATCATGAGGGACTGAGGAAATTTGATTGACAGTTCTTGTCTTTCCTTTGCCAAATGAATGAACAGCCATCATCTCCATAGTTGATGTTGATCTTTCATTAAAGTCAAACAATTCATGGATTATATCTAGCTTTATTACTACTACTATTATTAAATGCTTAGTAATTTGGCACTAGAGACTAGTAATTTTTTGCAGAACCTTCTAAATTAATTATCAAAATATTAATTTAATTATAATTATTAAATTTATCAAGAGATGATGTCTATTGCCCGTTTAACATATAAACCCAATAATATATAATTATTGGATTTGGATATTTATATTTATAGTTGAATTTTGACTTATTGCTGAAAATGACAGGATTCCATTCTTCTACAGTCCAATTTTTTCATTTTTTGGACTACAACAGTTATTTCCATCGTTAAATTTTGGTTAACCTTGGCTTTGTCTAAATTTTCTTATGGGAACTACGCATGGAATGGATATAAAATCTTACTGTTCTGTCAGAGACTTGTGTTCTGCTAATCTTGGACCAAGTAGTATTCAGATGCTTTGAGGTTGCTTACAGCATATTACAAATTTAGCACAGTGTCTTGTCTTGGCATACAGCGGTTAGCCATGGATTCCCACTTCTGGATTGATTTCTACAGTTTTGGACTGAAATTTTCAAAAATTGCAGACCCATAAGTAAATTCTCACTGCCATCTGTCTGTCCTTCCTTAATCTTGAGAATGGAGTTAGATAGATGAAAGTTGAGACCAGATATGAAAAGCTTAGGGGCAAGAGGCCCTGGTTAACTATATACAAACTTATAATCCAAACCAAAAGTCATATTATTTCAGTTCAAAAATTTTTTCCAGAACAAAGTTAGATGACTGACATAACACTATTGTTAAAAGGAAAAGTATGATGTACAGGGGAAAGACACTATTAAAATCAAGAGTGATGTGATGAAAAATTGCAACCTGGCATTGCGACAATGTCACAATAAATAATTGCTTGTTGTATACTTCCATATCTTACAATGGACTTGAACACACCCATTGAATAAGCAACACAATGTTGAGAATATCCATTCTTCAGCAACCAGTGATACAATTTTTTATGTTGTCAGATAGTTCAACATTGGATCCATTTCAAGGCCAATGTCAGGAATTACTGATGGCAGTTAAGACACACAAAGCAACTTTAGGTACAGTAAGACCCTGCTTAACCCTGCCTCACTTAACGCTGATTCGATATAATGCCGTCTGCTCGATGCCTAAAAAAACTGCTCAAAATTTAAATTATTGTGGCATTTTATTGATTCGTATATAATACGATTATTTACAAACACGAACCAATCAGAAAAAGGTGGAAAAAAGATGTACTTTCTTTAAATCTATGTTTGTTTGGTGCAATTTTGGAAAAAATATAACATCATGATTCTACAGGAATATCAGCTTCACTTGGCAAGAATTAACTGATAAATGCACGAAAAAAGTATGGAAGAACTTATGGCTGAATGTATCCAAGAATTCTCAACGAGAAGAGCCCATCGCTGTGTCATTAGGTTGATCAAACAACCTAATTGATACAGCAGGACTAGGAGATGGAGATGAACAGGATATTGAGGAGTTACCGCAGGTTTCTGATGAGTGTCTTATTAACAACGACCTTCAAGAACTGGCAGAACAAGAAATTCATGTAGAACTGGAAAATAGTGACTCTGAAAATGAAGAATCCAAAAATTTCTCTACAGATTTCTTTGGTAAAAGTTTGGTAATGATAACTGAAATTGTTAATCAAATTGTAACGAATGACCCAGATTTTGAAAGAAGTGCAAAAGAAAAACAAGGTGTTTTGGATGTGATCAAGATACAACACCATTTATATTTCAACAACCATAGTAATTATTTAATTTATAACAATGTTATATAACACACCCCTTATTGCTGAGAATCATTTTACTGCCTCAAAGGAACGTTTTCAATCTGATCAATTTTCTGGAACGTTTACAATCGTTCTATAATCAAACCAATATGCAATAACAAATTCCAATTTAAAACGATTTGAACATTTGGTTAAAAAATCGTAAAACGTAAATATTGTACGTTTGGAAATTAAGTTATTACCACTAGAAACAAAAAATTGCATCTAAAATAGTACAGTAGAAGCCGTTCTACGGGTTAAACCTTAATTTTCTCCCTCTCCCTCCCTCTATGGAATTTCGATATTCGAATTACGCACATATTCGAATGCAATGTTATGTTAAAATTTCAAAGCACTCAGTGAAGAAGTTTTGGAGATTTAAGATTTTGAACAAATAAACATTTACATTTTTATTTATATAGATTGTTGGGGTCCCAGGCAATTGTCTTTTTGTCCATAGGATGATGCACCATTGTAAAAATTTAATGATTTTCTTTTTGGTCCCACTGTTTTTGGTTGAGAATGATGGGACCAAAATGCCTGCTTAATATCAGTTATTTTATTGTTATCAATGTAAGTCAGTCCAAAGTGACTACAATAAGCATAATCTACTGTAAATGACCTTTCAGGAGGACCAAAAATTGATCTAGTATACAGACTAAAATAGTAGATACTACTTCCAAAATTTAAATTTTTAATAAGATTTTATTAATTATGCTTAATGCATTTTATAAAGAATTTTGCACAATAAAATTATGCATAGATTTAAACATTTTGCATAAATTAAGATAATCATAACTGCCACACATTAATGACTACAAAAATAACTATTAAATTTTTTAATATTTAACATCATAAAATTTATAACTATAAAATATTGCTCTAAAAATTAGAGACTATAAATTTTACTCAAACTATCAGTTATGATGATTATATATTTATGAACTTAATTTATTTTAAATTAATGTATTCTTTATATTTTATTTAAATATATATAATTTCATTATTTAACATGTTTCATTATTTATTTATTTGATTAAGTAAATAAGACAATTAACTGAAATTAGTTTTATTAACACCTACATTAAAAGAACATGTTAACAGTTAAAAAATGTACAAGTTTAAAGATTTATTAATTAGTATTAATTCATCCAGTGTTGTTTGTCTGCTGTTTTTTGCAGTACCGTGCAGTTTAACTGATGTTTTATGTAGTAGTTTAAATTGCTGGCATTTTGTACTTCAGTTATAGTTACCATGTTAAACTACTATATTTTGATCAAATAATAATTAAAATGATTAAAGTTTAATGTTTAAAGCATTAGTTACTGGTTATGTATTGGTAATTATAGATTTTAAGCTTATATACACAGTTATCATAAAGTATAGCTGATAGCTTGAAAAGACAGCTTAATAATAGCCATTTACTCAAAGCTAATGTAACTATCAGATAACTAAAAAATTCATGCTGTTAGAAACAGTGTTAAATAATTACATAATTATGTAATTATATTTTAATTTTAGTTATTAATTTATTATAATTTTTAATAATAATAATAATAATTACATAATTGATAAACATATACTTAGAATGAAAATATTCTATTGCAAATTTATTTATTTAAAAAACATTTAAAAAAAAAGAATTTTATTTTATCCTTATCAGTTCCATTGGACCAAAGAAGTATCATTCAATATATTTTAAGTACTTTTATATACAACAGTGTTTTCAATTTTTTTTTATCCTTTCTTATCCTTTGTTTCTTCATTCTTTTTTTCTTTTTGCTGGATGTGCAAAAAGAAGGTAGTCAGAAGGAAGTCATTGGATATGGAAGATGGACAAAGTGGTTCTTGCTGAAATAAGAAGGGTGATTTGGCAACACTGCATTTGTATGTGAGAAGGAAGTCTAATTCTCTTCCTTTTAAGGTTTATAAAAAATCCATTTCCATTGAATCATAAATTGAGGAAATCATAAACATTGAAAATTGAATTACCAGTTTCAAATAATTGCATACTTAAATTATATTCTAGAATTTTTTGTTAACATAATCTCCATACATGTAAATAAAATGTACAAATTATAATAATATATTGAGAGACACTAAATAAAAATGCATTACAAATGATATCACTCATTCACTAAATGGGATGATGGAACTGCTTTGAGTGTGTTGTTATTGGGAGTTATAGGTAAAGGTCACATCAGCACCTCTATAGTGAATACAAGTATCCATTCAAACAGTATTATTGAAATCCCTAAGTACTATGCTGTACTCTTATTCTGATTTGTATTTGTCAGAGAAAATGCTAACTGAGAAGAGGGTATGAAATATGCAACTTTGATTGATCTTGATGAATTCTGTTGAGAAGATATAAGATCTTTGGTGAAGAAAGATTAATACAGCCCAAAAATAAAAAAAAATATTCTAATCCATTAAAACACTTATATGTGGTATGATCCAAAGTTCGGGGACTGCTGTAATCCATGAATCTATGACGACAAAAGCATGTATTTGACGTACAGTGTATAAAATGGATTCTATCAAACCATCCCTATGTGTTCAGGTTGGTTTCGTCCATGTTATGTGATTAAACCATGAGCGCTACTGTTTTCATGTGGAGATAGTTACCTTTGTTCCGTGACGTAATAAAAGTGGAGTTTCAAGAACAGTGCTGCAACATTCAATTTTGTCAGCGTTTAGGTAAAACACCTACAGAGACTTTAAAATTGCTAAGAAAGGTGTATGATGATTCTACCATGGCAAAATTGAAGGTGTGCGAATGGCATTGGTGTTTTAAAGAGGGCAGAGAGTCCATCGCAGACGATGAATGCTCTGGCCAACTTTCGACTTCATGGAACGAAGAAAATGTTGAGTTGGTCTCTCAGTGTGTTCGCAAAGATCATCGCAAAACCCTTGAAAAAATCACTGCAGCTACTCACTTATCAAAGACTAGTTGCCAGCGTATTTTAATGGAAGATCTTAATGTGCACTGAGTGTCTCAGCACATTGTCCCTCAGCTTTTGACTTCTAAACAAAAGGAAGAACGAATGAGAATATTGGGTGATTTAATTGACAAAGCCAATAAGGATCCAGCTTTCTTGAACCACATCATAACAGGTGATGAAACGTGGTGTTATTTGATATCCAATCAAAATGTGCTTCTTTAACGTGGAAATCACCCTCCTCACCACGATCGAAGAAATTCTGACAGGATTGGAGCAAAGGGAAAGTCATGATGGAGGTATTTTTTGATTCTCAAGGAAGTGCTCATTCAGGATTTATTCCCGAAGACAGAACAGTAAACAAAGAGCATTATCTAGACATTTTACGTCATTTGAGGGAATCCATTCGTCATAAACGGCCGCAGATCTCGTGAAGTGGAGACTTGTACCTTTTGCACGACAACGCACCTGCACATCAGTCTCAAATGGTCACACAGTCTCTCTCCAAAACTCAAATTAATATGCTTCCACACCCCGCCTATTCATTGGACTTAGCCCCATGTGATTTTTATTTGTTTCCATCAATGAAAAAGCATTTGCAGGGATGCCGTTTTGTGTCATCAGATGAGGTGAGAGCGGCATCGCAGGAGGCCTTACGGGAGGTTTCAAAAAATGGCTTCCAGCAGTGCTTCCAGAAGTTATACGAGCACTGGCAAAAGTGTATCGTTGCCCAAGGTGATTACTTTGAAGATGGTTGTGCATTGGCAATATAAACTGTTTACGGTAAGGAATTTTATTCCAAGTCCCCAAACTTTTGAATCGTACTACTTATATTGTTGTATATGTTCAACATCTACTTTTCAAATCCTTCCAATTTTGATATTCATCTAAATGTTGTAAAATACAGAATCATTACTTCATGTCATTGTGGAAGTTATCTATAATACAGAAGTGGACAGCATGCCAACCATTTAATATGAGAAACTTTTATCATACAGGCGTTAAATTACAAATAAATGTCGTGTGTCGATCCCTGACCAACGTAGCTTGCCCCAGGCTCTTTTTTGACGTAAAAACACATAAGGAGTGTTGTCCATTGAGACCGCTAGTTAATAAAAGGATCCACCCTGCCTTCCATCTTGAAAAGGCACTGGCCAACTTATTAAATGGGCTCCTTCCTATTTGGTTACTTCTTCTTCTTCCTCCATATATCATCTATCCTAGGTCACATTTCACAAAATGAGTATAGTTTCTACAAGTTGGATGTGGTTGTGCTTTACCCCTCGGTACTGCAATTTGAAGCTGTTATGCTAGCTAATGCGCTGCTAATCAAGAAGGGCTTTACAGCGCAAGAGATTTTAGAATTACGCAAAGCTCTTCTCTTTATTTCCGAAAATAATTATTTCCAGTTCAAGGGCAAAGTATATCTACAGCAGCAGGGAGTCCTGATGGGCTTACCGCTTTCAGCAATCTTAGCGGAGTTGGTCATGAGGAGTATTGAATTTAAGATTTTTAACTTTCCCTGCACGATAGTGTATCCACTTTTATATCTTAGGTAGGCCTACATTGATGATGTGTTAGTAGCCTGGCAGGACACCCATGATAATTTCCTTGCCTTCAAAGATTGTCTCGCGACCACTTATCCCACAATTAATTTTACCCGGGAAAAAGACAAAGAAAACGAGATTGCATTTTTGGATCTGAAAATTGTTAAATCCTGGGATACCATAATGTACTCCGTGTTCCACGAGTTCAGAGGTGTACCTCCCCTGATCCCCGCAACAGCATACCAACCACAACATTACATCAATGCGACAATTGCACCGTTAATTAGAAGGGCCTTTCTTTTATCTTCCAGTCAAGCTGCTATCGATACAGAACTTAATATTGTTTGCTGTGTGGTAAATGAGGCGAGCTACAGTAATGCCAAATTTATCTACATCTTAAATAAAGTAAAAAGATTGCTTTTTACTTTATTTAAGTACATCTTAAATAAAGTAAAAAGATTGTTGGAGTTCGCCTTTATTTACAAATTACTGATAGTGATTTGTAAATAAAGTGAACACCAGCAAAGTAGTAGTAGTTTTTTTTTTTAAAGAACTTGGAGTTGTTTTTCACATTAATTTGAGTCAGTAGCCTTTGGTCTTGTTTGCTGAAAGAAATGATTCTTAAATTGATTAACAAGAAGTCATTGAATCTGTTTGATTAAAATATAAATTGAGGATAAAGAATAGTTTTAAAATGCATGAGATGATTGTTGTTTGTAGATGCTATGATTTTCAATTCAAAATGGTATAATAAAAAAAGTGTTAGAGATTTATATTTAATATTTCTTCAAAAAAATGTTTAATAAATATATGTAATCAGAGGAAAGTATATATCGTTAAATATTAGAAAAAAATAAAGAAATGTATCTTAAATGTAAATTATTAATATTTTCTGATTCTAATTATTTTGATGCTATCAGTTTCTGGATTAATTTTAATGAAATACAGATACTCTCTACTTATGAATGTTCAACTTACAAGCTTTCAGACTTACAAACAATATGACTGTATGTCTAAAAATTTAAATTTTACAAAGATTCTATAGTTCTCAGCTGCTTATGAGGTGGAATTGAAATCAGTTTTTGACCTGTAATAAATAATTGATGAGGGCTTATTTACATGTACAGTTCCAGTTTTCTGGTACGGTTGGTGTTTATGGGCTTATTTCTTTTGTGTGTTGTCATTTTTTGTTTTCACGTGAATTCTGAGTTTCCATTACTGGTTGTAGGGTGATGTTGAAGTTGGTAATATTGGAGTAAGTGTTTTTTGCTATTTGCAATTTTTGTAAACTTTTACAATTAGTGTTTCAAAAATGCATCTAAAACATAATAGTAAATTTAGCAGTGGAAATAAATGCAAAAAGTGTTACTCTGTTATCATGGAAACTAAACTGGACATTATAAAACTAAGTATGTTAGGTGAAAAAAATTGTATTTGAAACGCCTGCTACTAAGCAGTAATGAGCAGGTAAACGAATGTAAAGTTTTCTATTAAGTACATTGAAGGATCAAACACTAACAATAAGTGGTTATTCTGTGTACAAATATGTACTTTCTAGGTTAGTTTTTGACTTATGAACATCTGAGTTTATGACAAAACCTCTGGAACCTAACTTGTTTGTAAGTAAGGGAGCAATTGTAAAATGAAACTAATTTCTCTTTATAATTAAAGAGAAATTGTTTAACTCAGGAATCACCAAATTATGGCCTGCGAGGTCAGCTTATATGGCCTGCTGCAACATTGTGCCACAAATCAGCTAAAATATAATTATTTATATGGAAATATCATAGATTGTAGATAAACTTACTATGTAGAAAAAATTTTAAAAAGTGTAAGTAAAAATGCCAAAATGAGTTCAATCCAATTGTTGCATCTGACAATACCTGTAATATGATTTTTAGGAAAATTAGGGAAATAAAAAATTTGGCAACTTTTTGCAACTTTGGATATCAAAGTGCTTTGTGTAAGTACCTGCAATGAAGTTTCTAAGAAAAGTGATTATGAGCTCGCTGCAGCAATTGTGTTCGTGTATTGGTAAATAAATATGTTTGTTGTCTTTATTTTTTGTGTATTCAGTGTACTATATTGAACAAAATGGTTATGCAACCTGTGCTTGTCATTTTCTCAGTTATCTGGCCCGCTGTGAAAAAAGTTTGATGACCCTTGATTTAACTAATAAAAATGCAAGTAATTTCAACATCATTTCTATTACATTATATAGTCTACAGATTAATAAATAAAAAATTAAAATATAAATCTAAAGTACAGTAATACCCCGAACTTACGTGATAGGTGGAACCGAGCGATAACCGCATAAGTCGAATTCGTGTAAGTCAGGGTATAATTTCGCAATTTGTGTAAAATCTAAGTCGGATGTATGCAAGCTAATAAATGTTCTCGTTAATCTTATCTCGTCTTTTGATTCGTTCACGGTTACAAGAAATCACCACATAGAGTCTCTCAAGTCTCCGTAGATATAACAAACACAGAAATAAATAACACAAAATAAATTGTAGCATGTCGATAAATGTGTTGATTCCATGCAACATGTCCAAATATGTAAGCTGAACAATAGTGTGAGGGGAGTGAGTAATCAAGAGTTGCATGGTGCTCAAACAAAAGACGAATCGACGAGATTTGAAAATCGCGTAACTCCAGGTTTGTGTAAGTTGGGGTAGCGTAAGTCAAGATATTACTGTATAGCACTTTTCAACTTATTTTAAATGCAAAACCTTTTGACCTTGATAAAAAAAATTTACAAAGAATTGAATATAAAGGATTGAATAGATGATTCAATTCTCTCACCACTATACTCAATGGATTTTATTTTCTACAAATGTGAGATGTGCAGTCTGTCAATAGTTCTCTCTCTATGAATATTAATAATTTTTAAACTTTAATAAATATTTTAAACTTTATTTAAATAAATTTTCATGCATATTTTAAACTATTAATTATAACTCAAATACTAATTCTATAGTGGAATCTCAAATTTATTGGCAGAACCTTATGGTTTCATGGAACATTAGTTAGGAACCATTCCCATAGTTACTTTATGAACACATAACATTGCCTTGCATAAAACATTGCATAAAATAAAGCAATATGTCTGGTCTGATATCAAATAATATAAATTGTTTACTAGTACTACTAGTAAGAAATGATACTGTTGACATGCAACCCCTCTGTAAAATAAGACTACTATATTGCAAAGTTTCCTATAATCCAAGTATATTCTGAAATGTGAATGTTAAAAGTTTATTTTGAAGAACAGCTCATTTCCATTTATATCTTTTGATCTCTTTTAATCTCTTTTAATCAAATATCTTCTCAATTGATTGAATTGAGATTTCAAACAATGATCTTTCACTTTGGAAATTGTGAAAATCAAAAGATTTCAGTATCTCTTTAGATGATATAAATTGTTCACTGATCATTTTGTTGTAAGTTTTTAGTAGATTGTTGAAAAAATTTCTTTGAATTTTCTTCATTTGTCTTTGATTGCATTTTCTGATAGGTTATTGATTTCATTAAAAACTCATTTTTCTTCTAATTTTATAAGAGCATGTAACTCAGTCTGCAGAACATTAAAATCTTTGATCATCTTTGGATTTCAACTGTTTTTTGAAAAATCAGTTGAAAAGGTTGTCATTAGTGTTTTTTAACTGATTGATTGTTACCTGAAGTTGTATGAATACAATTCTTAGATTGATTTTAGGAGACTATAGAAATTAACTGGTTACATTAATTTTTTTATGCAAAATTACTACTCACAAAAGAATTTGAAAGCTAATTCTAAGCAGTCAGTTCAGTTTTGATTTGTGACAATAATCCTTTTATTATTTAATAACTTTTTGAAAAAATAAATAAATAAACTTTTAAATCCAGCGTCAATTTTTTTATGATCAAATGTTCTCAGCTATTTTAGTAACTATCATCAGAATTTGAATATAGTTTTCTATATTCAAACATTCTACAAGTATAATAGAATAAATCTAAATTCAAAAGAACAAAATACATTAAGAATAATGAATATAAAATTAATAGTAACTCAATAAATAAATATAACAAAATACAGAAACTGGAGCGAATGTTAGAAAATAAATGTTCTATTTTATTGAATGTCCTTTTTATTCAAATATGTTCTATTTTGAAATGTTAAACTGATAAAAACCTATCAAATTAGGTTGAAAATAGGTTGAAAACATTGTTTTTCATTAAATTTTCTGCTGGAGTTGATTTATTTCCTAATAAAATACAATAAGTTTAATGTACAGTGAACTCCCATATAATGTGCTCCCCTATAATGCAGATTTGTATAACACAACAAAAAATTGTGACTAGTACTCATACAAAATTCTAATATTGTCATTCAGAGGCATATGTTTTCTTTGTGACTTCTCAGTATGTTTTTTTTCAGTATGGATGGCTAAATCAATAAATGCTTCTGATAATTTATAATAACTCTGTATAATATTTTTAAAAAATTTAATTACCTGTATTCTATTTTGTTCTTTCCTTTATTAAAAGGAACCTTCTTTAAAACAAGTTAATTAACACTGCACACAATAAAATGATATTTGAAGCTAATGCACATCTCATTAGCAATATGTGATCAGTGCTGGAGAAAGTTGAAACTTGCATAAAATCATTTGATAACGCATATCTTGTACAATGCAATTTCCTATAACTTGGAACATATCCCCGCCTCTTGTATGGGAGTCTGTTGTATATAAATGTGTTAATGTGTTATTAAAATAAATAATCAACACCTTAAAATTACTCCAGCAAGTATTTTTAATGAACAAAAATAATTTTGATTCAGCTGATGGATCTTCATTTGATGCTGGATTTCAAAGGTTTATTTATTCATTTTTACTACTTTATCTAGTTTTGCATGTTTTGACTTCTTGAAGGCTTTGTAAATCTTTGAATTTTTTCAAAAAGCATAAATTGTATTTATGTGACTTTTCTGTTAAATATCATATAAAGTATTCAAAATCAAAGTTGGACACCGATTTGGAGCTTTTCCATCATTTTGTAGATGCTGAAAAAATAGATAATGATCCAACTATCTATTAATATCAAATAGATGTTGAGATCAACTATTATTATTTTATAGTATTTACAAAGAAATAAATTTTGTTTCCTCAAATTATCTCTCACATAATACATATTTTAGTGTAGTTTGTGAATGCAAACATCAGTTAAAAATTTGAATAATTTTTTTACAATTTTTGAATATGGTACTCTGTGTAGAGGTTAAAATTTATATCTATCTCATACAATAAATAAAAAATGGCCAAATACAATTTCCTTAGGTTTTTATAAACTGTAAATGGATAATGTAGAAAGTGAGATATTTTGAGAAAACAAAGTTTATTTCTACTAAATAGAACTATAATAGCTAAAATTACAGTTTTTAAATACTTATATAACTCATTACATTTTTTAATATTTTTAAACATTTAACCTTATAATTTCTCAATAGTCTATATTCACAGTTTATAGACAGTCAAACCTCAATATATCACTTTCCTATATAATGCCACCCTAATAAAGTGCCAATGAGTACATATGAACAGATCTTTCTCATAAATATTAAACAGAGAATTTTTGTTATCTGTGAGTTCATATAACACAGATGTAGGATTTGTATTGCAAACATTATTATTATCATAAAATTAAATTTTTCAAACTTAAATTTGTGAATACATTATTATTGTATTGATTCTTATAGTTTAAGTTACTTCAGTTTAGTATCATACTTGATTTAGACAGTTTTATAGTTAGATAGTTTATATATAAAGACAGTTTTCTAATAGAATTTGTGACCTATTCTCTCTGTTCTCTTAGTGTTACAGTCCAATGTTTTATTATATTAAGCAATATCAGAAAGTTAGATATACATATATTGTAAATAACTTTTTGCTACTTGTATGATATATAATTTTAATTAGAAACAATTTTAATGTTAACAGTTTACAGTCGACCCCCCCTATAAGATATAGATACGTTCCAATTTATTAGGAATCCGATTTCTTACAAGTCGTTCCAATCACAGCCCGACACGTGTCAAGTTTACGGACTACGGCTGATTGAAAGGTTTTCTTCCGTAAAATTAATCGATTCTACACTAATCCGACTCAACATTTCCAAAATACGTATATTTTTTCGTAGTTTTATAGGAATCGTAATTATAGGGACCGTAATTATAGGGGGGTCGACTGTATTTATAAAATTTATAATTTGAGCATTGTTTTTGTGTTTTTCTTTGGTTTATTTTTATTACTTTTAGGAATCACTAAAAAATAGCAAAGTGTTAATGTGATGACCCTTTTTTAAGAAGACTTCAAACAAGAAATTTTGTATTTTTTTTTTTTTTTGTATAAAGTTTTGTATTGTATATGGCAAAACCTATTGTGTAAAATAGCATTTGTAGATTACATGATTTATAAGGCAATTACTGAGAAAACATTTACAAAAATTTCTAATTCTATTTGGGCTCCAGTTTTCAAAAATAGTATACTTATAAATTTCCACTGTCGTCTATCGGTCCGTCTGTTGTCTGTCTGTCTGTCCTTTCTTAATCTTGAAAATGATGTTAGATAAATGAAATTTAAGACCAAATATGGAAGGCTTGGGCAGGGCAGAAGGCCCTGATTAACTATATATGAACTTCAAGTTTGCACTAGAAGTCATTTTTTTATTTTAAAATTTTCCCTCTGAACAGAGTTAGATATATTACTGGCATGACTATTATTAATAGGAAAAGTAAGGGCAAGATACTAATAAAATTAAGAACATTGTGATTGAAAAATTGCAGCTCAGCATTGTGGTGATGTCACGATAAATATCAGTAATTAATTTTGTTTTTTTTATGATCAAACTTGTAAATTAGGCTGAAAACATTTCAAATAAAAGAATATCTGCTATAAAGTTCAAAATGATTTTTATATAGTAGATAAAGAAAATTGATTTATTTTTAATGTAATAAAATCATTTTATGAAACAGTTCAAATTATTAGAATTTTATCTTTTAAAAGTATCTTTTTGAAGTTAAAATAGTTATTTTGAATGTATAATGAAAGTTGTAATAATAGTTTTTGAAAAAAGTCTTTATTTGAAAAATGCTAACATTGTTTTTTGTTACATATGTTAAATAAAAATACCTTTTATATATATACATTCTTTATTTTTGTAGAGGAACTAACAAAAATACTCAATGAATTAAAGTTGAAATCATCTAGTGAAACCAGAACAAAAGATGAAGAAATTGTATCTAACCTAGATTCAATTTTACAGGCTCTTCTTAAAGAAGGTACTTAATATTATTTTAAATAAAATAATAATAAAACATTTATAATTTTTTAACTTTATTACAATTGCATTGGGTTGAATGAAGGATTTATGTGTTTTTTGGAAAACTGCAATTATTGTTAAAAATAAAATATATTTATGTAGTCAGCAATGTAATTTCTATCAGTTGTAATTATTTTCTCTTGACATTCTACAAACTTTGATTTTATCTGCATAAGATTTTTGTTTTGACTTAAAACATGATTGTATCATATTTCACTTCTTTAAAACTTTAAAATTTAAATGAAAGAGAAAGAATTATGAATAATTATAAGTGTAATTATTCATTTATTTTTTGCAAAATAATTCAAAGTGAGTAAATTACTATGATTTAAAATAATCAGATAATTGAAATTTTGAATTATATAACTTTTTAGTTATTTTCTCATTATTAATTAATTAAATTAATAATATAAAAATTAATATTTTTATCAAAGCATTTGTAATATAGCTTATCATAATAATTAATAATTCTGAATAAGTTAAATTGAATATTATAATCTCAAACTTAGAATACATAATAAACTATCCATTATACCTGGCTTCACCTGGGTTTATACAGTATCCCTTGCAGTAATTGTTACACCTGGCATTATTAATCGTAAATTTAAAAAAGGTATGTGATAAAACCCATTTTAAGAACATTATCAGAATGCCTATAGACTGTGTGGAAGTATGTTCTTGTAAATAGCAAGTTTATAGATAAATTACAGTGAAACTTCGCTTAACGAGCATAATTTGTTACAGAATCTTACTCATTAATCGAAACAATTTTTTTCCCATATAAATTAATGTAAAATACTATACAGTAGACCCCCTGTAACGCTTAGATACGTTCTACTTTATAAGATTTTTACATTGTAGGAATCTTTAAATACATGAGCCAATCACAGCCTGACACGTGTGAAGTTTACGGACTAAGGCTGTTTGAAAGGTTTTCTTCTATAAAATTAACCGATTGTAGACTAATTCAACTCAACATTTCCAAAACACGTATAATTTTTTGGGAATAATCTGTATAAACTATGCTATAAACAAAAAATTGTAGGATTACTTACCGAGTGTGCACCGTTCGACTACGCCGTTGCTTACGCTTGTTTTCGTCGCAGAGCAGCGCACCAAATGGCAGCTGCGTTTTCTGATAAATTATTTTTCTGTGAAAAATTTGTTGACCTTTGGAGACGACATTAATAGAAATAATTTTTATTGCTGTTGAATAAGAAATGTTTCTTTCACAAGAAATGTATAAAATTAGTGCTGTATTAGACTTACGGTACCTAATTTACATACTGTACAGACGATAATAAACTCAACTTACTAGCCTAAAATCTCCGTAGCGTGTTGCCAGGCGGCAGAAAGCATATATATAATTATAATAAAGTTACAATAAATTAAGTTAATATATAATTATATATACAGTACCTAATTTATATATAATTAATATATAATTATATGTACAGTACCTAATTTATATATAATACTGTACAGACGATAGCAAACTCAATTTACCCGCCTAAACTTTCCGTAGCGTGGCGCTGGACGGCGGAAAGTAGTTCGGCTGCTCATCCACTATTGGTCCAGATTCGACCAATCTTGTCGCGACACGAGTCGGCGACAACGTTTTACGAGTCCCTTTATACGAATACTGCCGCAATTTTTTTGCTACGTTATAGGAATTTCCGTTATAGGAACCCACGTTATAGGGGGGTCGACTGTAATACATTCCATACCGAAAAGATACTCAAATATTTTATGTATAACATTTATTCAAAGAAAATTATACAATATACATTGTTAAGGAGTGTGAATCATCATCATCTTTTCTTCTAGTGCAAAATGAACCAACCTGAAATGCGAATTCAGTTTGCAGAAAACAAAAAGAATCGAAATTTAATTTGGAATTGGTCATTAAATTTAATATGCGATGGCAGTATAACTGCCTACCTCTAGTCAAATTATCCATTTCTAACATTTAATTATAGCGTTTACATAGCCCAAGAATTTGACATATTGTTTGGTGTGTTTATTATATAATGGGCTATGGTTGTTGATGTTTATATGTAATATGTGTGAACACAAGTTTGGAAAATGTGTGATCACAAGCAACACTAAGATGCTAGTGGAACAAGTGCTAAATACAGACTGATGTAACATGTGCACAATCTGGGACTTCCCGTCTTCTCATCAATCGTTATGTGAAACGTCGCTCGTTATGTAAGTCATTTTTTACAATTTGCTTTGCCTGTTATGCGAATTACTTGTTATAAGAGGTGCTCGTTAAGTGAAGTTCTACTGTATTACAATTTTTTTGGTTTATTTGGTTAAGGCAATGTGACATGTGGCCAGTATGCCGAGGGGATGCTTCCTGGGAATAGTTTTATGGAAACAAGCTGCTATTTTGACGTTACTGACTTGAAGAAAACTCAGAAAATTGTATGTGGCCAACCTGTTGGCCATGCATAAACCAATGACCAAGTATCAGTGTAACAGTTTCAACTCCATACAGGTGAGTGTGCCTGTGTGGAGTCACCTCACGTCAAAGTAATAATATAGTCTACTTTGCATTACTTCATTGTCACAGTAATGAAGTGTAATGCAATAACAATCAAAAAATTAACAATGTATTATCAACAAACTATCAATTAGCATTTATTTATTATTTTTTCAAACAGATGGCACTACATGTAAATCCAGCAAATCCAATGTAAATTGAAATTAATTGTATAAAAGTCCAACAAATATTTTGGGATGTGATGTACGACATTATTTAAGTTAGAAGTATGTTAATGTAACTGAGTTTTGTAGCAATTGGTTGAACAGTCTAGAAGTGTATAGTGAACAAACAAACAAACATTCTCATTTATAGATATAGATATAAACAGATTCATAATATTTATTTTAAGAATTTGTTTGATAGAATTTCATAACAAATAAATTAATAAGAGTTAATTTAACTAATTTGCATTTAATGTTAATTCAGCTGAATGAAATTAGCTGACACTCAATTGATATCGTTATCAGGTACTTTTTTTAATTATTAGTTTAGATGCTATATAATCATGATTTATTTCTTGATATCTAGGTTCTAATAGACAAGCACTTGTTGAACATTTAATACAGTCTGGTATTGTAAGCACTGTTATTTGTCTCTTAAAATCTGAAAAATTATCTCCTCCTCTTACTGCCAAAATTGGTGAACTCATAGCTGAATTGGCAAAAGTAGGTATGTATTTTACATAATTTAAGAAATGAAGCTTTATAAATAATGTAACCATTTTCAAATAGTTATAATATATCAAAAAATATTTTTG
The DNA here is from genome assembly GCF_000671375.1 of Centruroides sculpturatus. Taxonomy (NCBI): domain Eukaryota; kingdom Metazoa; phylum Arthropoda; class Arachnida; order Scorpiones; family Buthidae; genus Centruroides; species Centruroides sculpturatus. The sequence continues at coordinate 143,766 of NW_019386008.1, read as the reverse complement.
TAATTAGTGATATTTATCCATTAAATCTAATATTTTATAAGTTTAAAAGTTTCACAATCAAAGAGATATTAAATTTATTAATGAATAAAGTTAAATAAAAAAAGTAGTGTTTATAAATAGTTAAAAGTATGCTGGAAAAAGTAAAATAATTTCAGATTACCTGTTACATAATTTGTGATTATTTATGTAAAAATTGCATGGACAGAAGTGTGATTCATACTTTTATTTAATGTGCTGATGTAACTATTGTCTGGAAATAAACCATCATTATTAGTTTACTTTGCAACCATTTCAAACTGGTTTTCTTTTTTAAAAAATTCTTAAAATATATCTCACTTAGATGACTTTTGGGCTAACTGAATAAGAAGAATTTTCACACAAGTTCTGCTATATAAACATTTCTACATTATATGAAAGATGATGATATCTATAAGAATTTTATGGATGATATAACAAAATAGAAGTCTAATAAGGCTGTATTATTGTTAAATTTTTGGATTTAAGTTAAAATAAAAGAACAGAGATTTCCTATTTGATGACATATCAAGTGTGTGTATTTATTTATATATTCATTATTAAAAGATCCTTTTTCCAGTATATAAAATGCTTAAAATATATACCATAATTGTTTTTTTAAGGTTTCTTGTAAAAATGATAAGTTCAATTTAGCTTTTGAGGGTAAAATATAGTTAGAGGTTCATCAGAATAATTTTTATAATTACACAAAAGTTATGGGTTTGAAGACAATGAAGCTGTTGATAAGTATAATACCATTAAATGAAAAAATCATGCTTGTGTAACTTTTTGATTTATAAATTAGTTAAAAAAGATAAAATTCCTAATGACAAAGGTCAGAATATTTAAAAATCTCAGTATATTTTTGACAATAAACAAGATATTTCTACAAAATAAAAAAAAACTATTTTATCTTTTTTACATTTGACAGTAGATATTAGTATAAATGATGCTATTCTATTTTTAATTAAATGAAACAAGGGACTTGTCAATCAGAATTTTAGAAGACTTACTTATTACAACTGTGAATCTGTAATAAAGAAAAAAGGAAAAAAGATGTATTTCTCGATTCTTCAGTTTGGGAAATATAAAAAGTTATTCAATAGGTCTTATGCTTCAATATAATGCCAAATTTTTTATATCTTTATGGCAACTTATTCCGATTTTTAAACGTTATAAAACAATAAATAATCTTGAATATCAAATTTTTATAAAATTAAATGGAACATGAGTGTATCTAGACATAACATCTCATTACAGTACTAGTGGGAATGAAAATGGTATTTGTAATAATATCATTGTCTCTTCATATCTATAATAATGTGCTAAAGCAATCTTTTATTTTTCACTTAAATGTAAATTTTTCTCTTTGCATATCCTATAGAAATATATAAATTGAAAGTAAAATATTGGTTTAATTATGTTTTTATGAATTATAATAAACACTATCTACCAAAAGTAATTATTCACTCTTTAGACAGCAGAATACAAATACATTGTTCCTGTGCAGTTCTATTATAGGTGGCAAATGGAACATCTTGAGTATACATTATTTTAATATGAATTTTTGTAGTTGTCAATGAGTAACAAGCTCTCTGAATTCGAGAAGGGTGTCATTGTTAATTGCCACCTAGTTGGCTTGTTAATTCATGTTACAACAAAAAATTGTAGCACTCTAAATTGACTCACAGTTAATACTTCTATTAATTGCAATATATAGGAAATTTTAAGAATACATCATAAATTAATTAATTAATCAACCTAAATCTTAATAGATAGGATGTTACAGAATAATGTACATGCAACTATAGAAGAACAAAACATGATGGACACTACAAGACAGGAGTTTCAAGCTGCAATTAGAGCCATCTTTCTGTTGGTCAAGGCTTGAATGTGACATTATTATGATACACTGTACACAAGCATCTAACAATAACTGTCATGAGCTAAAATGTGTCAGAATTGTTCCATCAAACAATGGAAATGCATTCTATGGATTGACAAATCCAGATTTATATTTTCCTAGTCAAATGCATGTGTTTGGATGTGGCAATTATTGGAAAAATGTCTGCTACCTGAGTTCATTGTGTCCATAGACAAATAGAGTGTAGAACGATTTCAGTCGATATGTCTCACAGATTCTTAATAATGTTTGAAGTTACCTTAAACAAATACTGAAATAGTGGACAATGAAATGCAGGAATGTATTTCATTACAGGAAGATGAGGATTGTTACATCTAGAATAACAATACTTTTATGAAAAGAATTGCAATCAACAGATAGACTAGCCAGTTCTGAATCCTGATCTCCCCACAGATGATATACACACCCTGATATCCATCACATATCCAATTTGTAGGATGAACAGGTGCTGTGAGTGCAGGCCAGTCCAATACATTGTGTACTAAACTGTTGAGCATGAATTTACTTCAAGAACAGTGGAGGAATATGAAGTTACCTGTATAGCTTGTACTAGTAGAATGTATATTAGGAGATTGTAGCCATGATAATAGCAAGAGTTGGTCCAACAACAAATTGAAGAGACAAGAATCATCCCTTTAGTATACAATAGGAATATCCAAGTATTTTTGATAAATAGTTTATTTTACTGTTTCTGTTTACTGTTACTGTTTACTGTAAAATTGCAATTTAGATTTTATCTTAAAAAACATATTTTTTTTATCATTAACCTTTTATTAATGAAAACACAAATTTATTACACTAATCAAACATGTTATTTGATTAGCTGAATACTTTTATTAAATAAACATTTTTCTGTAATTTAGATATTGCTAGAAAACCATGTACAGACGTAAGTATGGTTGGACCTCTTGTGGATCTCTTATCTAGTGAAGATAATCAGACAGTTCTGCAAGTGTGTCGTGCCTTGGCTAATATCTGTTATGATAATGGTAAGACATGCATCAGTTTTTTTAATATGATTATTATAAACAAGCTTATTTAGAAAGTTAATAAAGTAATTAACATTTATTTTATAATAATTTTTAAGATCAAGCAACATCTAATTTTAGTCTAATCAGTCAGTTCTGAATGTTATAATATTTAAAGAAAAAAATAAATTTTAAAATTTTATTACAAATACTAGCTGCAAGGACCCGCTTTGCTGGGTTTTTATTTGTGGGCAAAAAGTAACGATAGTGAAGATTAAGATAATTACATTATAGCTAATCTTACACGTTTTCACAGAATGCAAGAATTAGGTCCCCCGTTTTCAGACTAATTAGAGACCTGGTCCCGATTCTATTTCTGAACGTCTCCTGTTCACGTTCAGTCAAACGAACTATTTTCATTTTTTTATAATTTATTTTGTATACTAGTACTTACTATATATTAACAGGACTTATTATACTGGAAAAATTATGGATGCAGATATCTAGTCTTACAGTTCAAAAATAACGTTCTTTATTTAGTTCACCTGTTAAATTTCTTATTTCTTCTTCTGTATTCCCCATTCTCTGCTTTCTCCAATTTTCCAGAATTTCAGCTATAGATTATTAAATAATGTTTAATTATTATGTCTTTTTGTCCTTTTTAACTATTTATAATTTATTTTACAGAAGAAGAAATAAGAAATTTAACAGGTGAACTAAATAAAGAACATTATTTTTGAACTGTAAGACTAGATATCTGCATCCATAATTTTTCCAGTATAATAAGTCCTGTTAATATATAGAAAGTACTAGTATACAAAATAAATTATAAATAGTTAAAATGGACAAAAAGGCATAAAAATTGAACTATTTTCAACGTTTCTGGAACGTTTACAATCGTTCTATAATCGAACCAATATTCGAATTTTATGTTTGAATGTAATTTGAATATTATTCGAACATAAAATTCAAAATAGAAAACCACTTTCAACCACTTTCAGCCCCATATCTCCCACATCCTTATAGCTATCGAGACGCAACCCCCATAGTGCACGAATGGAGACTTGGGGCTACTACCACATACAAACACCATTTACGTGCGATGTGTAGTTTTGGCAGAAAAATGAAATATAGGGACATACACGTCCATTTTTATATATATATTAATTTATTGTATGTTTTTATATTTTGAATATGTTAATACTGTATTAAACACAGTATAATATCATTGCTACAATAAAATTCTTATATAGCTGAATTCCTGTCTCTTTTAACACCATATTTACTTGATAATCCGTGCTCTGGAGCAGGTGTGTCAAGCTCATTTAAACAACGGGCCATTAATGCAACTGGTAAGATTCACATGGGCCACATCACATTTACAAATTTTCTTAAAATTATAATTTGAAGTGAGAATGTAGGAATATAGATAGGGCAATTAAAACACATTATTGTAGTTCAGTGAATTCATCTCAACAATATATAATTGCTGTAGTATTGCTTTTATTTAAACATTTATTTTATTTAATGTACATATGTATAAAACTAAAATTAATTGCTTTTACTGGAAACTTGCCAGCACTATCTTCCTCCTCCTAGTTTTCCAATATCTGGATTCAAAGACAGAACAATCTTCGTTATGGTAGATAGATGTTTATTAGTTAATCTTGATCTGTAAGCTGTTTTATTTAATTTCAGAAAAATTACATTGAGGCTGCCAATTTGACACTCCTGCCCTAAAGTAATCCATGCATAACATTGTTTT
>NW_019386008.1:126001-138389 GCF_000671375.1 Centruroides sculpturatus | reverse complement strand
TGTTTCTTTCACAAGAAATGTATAAAATTAGTGCTGTATTAGACTTATGGTACCTAATTTACATACTGTACAGATGATAGTAAACTCAACTTACTCGCCTAAACTCTCCGTAGCGTGGCGCTTGACGGTGGAAAGTATATATATAATTATAATAAAGTTACAATAAATTAAGTTAATATATAATTATATATACAGTACCTAATTTATATATAATTAATATATAATTATATGTACAGTACCTAATTTATATATAATTTATATATAATACTGTACAGACGATAGCAAACTCAATTTAGCCGCCTAAACTTTCCGTAGCGTGGCGCTGGACGGCGGAAAGTAGTTCAGCTGCTCATCCACTAATGGTCCAGATTCGACCAATCTTGTCGCGACACGAGTCGGCGACGACGTTTTATGAGTCCCTTTATACGAATACTGCCGCAATTTTTTTGCTACGTTATAGGAATTTCCGTTATAGGAACCCACGTTATAGGGGGGTCGACTGTAATACATTCCATACCGAAAAGATACTCAAATATTTTATGTATAACATTTATTCAAAGAAAATTATACAATATACATTGTTAAGGAGTGTGAATCATCATCATCTTTTCTTCTAGTGCAAAATGAACCAACCTGAAATGCGAATTCAGTTTGCAGAAAACAAAAAGAATCGAAATTTAATTTGGAATTGGTCATTAAATTTAATATGCGATGGCAGTATAACTGCCTACCTCTAGTCAAATTATCCATTTCTAACATTTAATTATAGCGTTTACATAGTCCAAGAATTTGACATATTGTTTGGTGTGTTTATTATATAATGGGCTATGGTTGTTGATGTTTATATGTAATATGTGTGAACACAAGTTTGGAAAATGTGTGATCACAAGCAACACTAAGATGCTAGTGGAACAAGTGCTAAATACAGACTGATGTAACATGTGCACAATCTGGGACTTCCCGTCTTCTCATCAATCGTTATGTGAAACGTCGCTCGTTATGTGAGTCATTTTTTACAATTTGCTTTGCTTGTTATGCGAATTACTTGTTATAAGAGGTGCTCGTTAAGTGAAGTTCTACTGTATTACAATTTTTTTGGTTTATTTGGTTAAGTCAATGTGACATGTGGCCAGTATGCCGAGGGGATGCTTCCTGGGAATAGTTTTATGGAAACAAGCTGCTATTTTGACGTTACTGACTTGAAGAAAACTCAGAAAATTGTATGTGGCCAACCTGTTGGCCATGCATAAACCAATGACCAAGTATCAGTGTAACAGTTTCAACTCCATACAGGTGAGTGTGCCTGTGTGGAGTCACATCACATCAAAGTAATAATATAGTCTACTTTGCATTACTTCATTGTCACAGTAATGAAGTGTAATGCAATAACAATCAAAAAATTAACAATGTATTATCAACAAACTATCAATTAGCATTTATTTATTATTTTTTCAAACAGATGGCACTACATGTAAATCCAGCAAATCCAATGTAAATTGAAATTAATTGTATAAAAGTCCAACAAATATTTTGGGATGTGATGTACGACATTATTAGTTAGAAGTATGTTAATGTAACTGAGTTTTGTAGCAATTGGTTGAACAGTCTAGAAGTGTATAGTGAACAAACAAACAAACATTCTCATTTATAGATATAGATATAAACAGATTCATAATATTTATTTTAAGAATTTGTTTGATAGAATTTCATAACAAATAAATTAATAAGAGTTAATTTAACTAATTTGCATTTAATGTTAATTCAGCTGAGTGAAATTAGCTGACACTCAATTGATATCGTTATCAGGTACTTTTTTTAATTATTAGTTTAGATGCTATATAATCATGATTTATTTCTTGATATCTAGGTTCTAATAGACAAGCACTTGTTGAACATTTAATACAGTCTGGTATTGTAAGCACTGTTATTTGTCTCTTAAAATCTGAAAAATTATCTCCTCCTCTTACTGCCAAAATTGGTGAACTCATAGCTGAATTGGCAAAAGTAGGTATGTATTTTACATAATTTAAGAAATGAAGCTTTATAAATAATGTAACCATTTTCAAATAGTTATAATATATCAAAAAATATTTTTGTAATTAGTGATATTTATCCATTAAATCTAATATTTTATAAGTTTAAAAGTTTCACAATCAAAGAGATATTAAATTTATTAATGAATAAAGTTAAATAAAAAAAGTAGTGTTTATAAATAGTTAAAAGTATGCTGGAAAAAGTAAAATAATTTCAGATTACCTGTTACATAATTTGTGATTATTTATGTAAAAATTGCATGGACAGAAGTGTGATTCATACTTTTATTTAATGTGCTGATGTAACTATTGTCTGGAAATAAACCATCATTATTAGTTTACTTTGCAACCATTTCAAACTGGTTTTCTTTTTTAAAAAATTCTTAAAATATATCTCACTTAGATGACTTTTGGGCTATCTGAATAAGAAGAATTTTCACACAAGTTCTGCTATATAAACATTTCTACATTATATGAAAGATGATGATATCTATAAGAATTTTATGGATGATATAACAAAATAGAAGTCTAATAAGGCTGTATTATTGTTAAATTTTTGGATTTAAGTTAAAATAAAAGAACAGAGATTTCCTATTTGATGACATATCAAGTGTGTGTATTTATTTATATATTCATTATTAAAAGATCCTTTTTCCAGTATATAAAATGCTTAAAATATATACCATAATTGTTTTTTTAAGGTTTCTTGTAAAAATGATAAGTTCAATTTAGCTTTTGAGGGTAAAATATAGTTAGAGGTTCATCAGAATAATTTTTATAATTACACAAAAGTTATGGGTTTGAAGACAATGAAGCTGTTGATAAGTATAATACCATTAAATGAAAAAATCATGCTTGTGTAACTTTTTGATTTATAAATTAGTTAAAAAAGATAAAATTCCTAATGACAAAGGTCAGAATATTTAAAAATCTCAGTATATTTTTGACAATAAACAAGATATTTCTACAAAATAAAAAAAAACTATTTTATCTTTTTTACATTTGACAGTAGATATTAGTATAAATGATGCTATTCTATTTTTAATTAAATGAAACAAGGGACTTGTCAATCAGAATTTTAGAAGACTTACTTATTACAACTGTGAATCTGTAATAAAGAAAAAAGGAAAAAAGATGTATTTCTCGATTCTTCAGTTTGGGAAATATAAAAAGTTATTCAATAGGTCTTATGCTTCAATATAATGCCAAATTTTTTATATCTTTATGGCAACTTATTCCGATTTTTAAACGTTATAAAACAATAAATAATCTTGAATATCAAATTTTTATAAAATTAAATGGAACATGAGTGTATCTAGACATAACATCTCATTACAGTACTAGTGGGAATGAAAATGGTATTTGTAATAATATCATTGTCTCTTCATATCTATAATAATGTGCTAAAGCAATCTTTTATTTTTCACTTAAATGTAAATTTTTCTCTTTGCATATCCTATAGAAATATATAAATTGAAAGTAAAATATTGGTTTAATTATGTTTTTATGAATTATAATAAACACTATCTACCAAAAGTAATTATTCACTCTTTAGACAGCAGAATACAAATACATTGTTCCTGTGCAGTTCTATTATAGGTGGCAAATGGAACATCTTGAGTATACATTATTTTAATATGAATTTTTGTAGTTGTCAATGAGTAACAAGCTCTCTGAATTCGAGAAGGGTGTCATTGTTAATTGCCACCTAGTTGGCTTGTTAATTCATGTTACAACAAAAAATTGTAGCACTCTAAATTGACTCACAGTTAATACTTCTATTAATTGCAATATATAGGAAATTTTAAGAATACATCATAAATTAATTAATTAATCAACCTAAATCTTAATAGATAGGATGTTACAGAATAATGTACATGCAACTATAGAAGAACAAAACATGATGGACACTACAAGACAGGAGTTTCAAGCTGCAATTAGAGCCATCTTTCTGTTGGTCAAGGCTTGAATGTGACATTATTATGATACACTGTACACAAGCATCTAACAATAACTGTCATGAGCTAAAATGTGTCAGAATTGTTCCATCAAACAATGGAAATGCATTCTATGGATTGACAAATCCAGATTTATATTTTCCTAGTCAAATGCATGTGTTTGGATGTGGCAATTATTGGAAAAATGTCTGCTACCTGAGTTCATTGTGTCCATAGACAAATAGAGTGTAGAACGATTTCAGTCGATATGTCACACAGATTCTTAATAATGTTTGAAGTTATCTTAAACAAATACTGAAATAGTGGACAATGAAATGCAGGAATGTATTTCATTACAGGAAGATGAGGATTGTTACATCTAGAATAACAATACTTTTATGAAAAGAATTGCAATCAACAGATAGACTAGCCAGTTCTGAATCCTGATCTCCCCACAGATGATATACACACCCTGATATCCATCACATATCCAATTTGTAGGATGAACAGGTGCTGTGAGTGCAGGCCAGTCCAATACATTGTGTACTAAACTGTTGAGCATGAATTTACTTCAAGAACAGTGGAGGAATATGAAGTTACCTGTATAGCTTGTACTAGTAGAATGTATATTAGGAGATTGTAGCCATGATAATAGCAAGAGTTGGTCCAACAACAAATTGAAGAGACAAGAATCATCCCTTTAGTATACAATAGGAATATCCAAGTATTTTTGATAAATAGTTTATTTTACTGTTACTGTTTACTGTAAAATTGCAATTTAGATTTTATCTTAAAAAACATATTTTTTTATCATTAACCTTTTATTAATGAAAACACAAATTTATTACACTAATCAAACATGTTATTTGATTAGCTGAATACTTTTATTAAATAAACATTTTTCTGTAATTTAGATATTGCTAGAAAACCATGTACAGACGTAAGTATGGTTGGACCTCTTGTGGATCTCTTATCTAGTGAAGATAATCAGACAGTTCTGCAAGTGTGTCGTGCCTTGGCTAATATCTGTTATGATAATGGTAAGACATGCATCAGTTTTTTTAATATGATTATTATAAACAAGCTTATTTAGAAAGTTAATAAAGTAATTAACATTTATTTTATAATAATTTTTAAGATCAAGCAACATCTAATTTTAGTCTAATCAGTCAGTTCTGAATGTTATAATATTTAAAGAAAAAAATAAATTTTAAAATTTTATTACAAATACTAGCTGCAAGGACCCGCTTTGCTGGGTTTTTATTTGTGGGCAAAAAGTAACGATAGTGAAGATTAAGATAATTACATTATAGCTAATCTTACACGTTTTCACAGAATGCAAGAATTAGGTCCCCCGTTTTCAGACTAATTAGAGACCTGGTCCCGATTCTATTTCTGAACGTCTCCTGTTCACGTTCAGTCAAACGAACTATTTTCATTTTTTTATAATTTATTTTGTATACTAGTACTTTCTATATATTAACAGGACTTATTATACTGGAAAAATTATGGATGCAGATATCTAGTCTTACAGTTCAAAAATAACGTTCTTTATTTAGTTCACCTGTTAAATTTCTTATTTCTTCTTCTGTATTCCCCATTCTCTGCTTTCTCCAATTTTCCAGAATTTCAGCTATAGATTATTAAATAATGTTTAATTATTATGTCTTTTTGTCCTTTTTAACTATTTATAATTTATTTTACAGAAGAAGAAATAAGAAATTTAACAGGTGAACTAAATAAAGAACATTATTTTTGAACTGTAAGACTAGATATCTGCATCCATAATTTTTCCAGTATAATAAGTCCTGTTAATATATAGAAAGTACTAGTATACAAAATAAATTATAAATAGTTAAAATGGACAAAAAGGCATAAAAATTGAACTATTTTCAACGTTTCTGGAACGTTTACAATCGTTCTATAATCGAACCAATATTCGAATTTTATGTTTGAATGTAATTTGAATATTATTCGAACATAAAATTCAAAATAGAAAACCACTTTCAACCACTTTCAGCCCCATATCTCCCACATCCTTATAGCTATCGAGACGCAACCCCCATAGTGCACGAATGGAGACTTGGGGCTACTACCACATACAAACACCATTTACGTGCGATGTGTAGTTTTGGCGGAAAAGTGAAATATAGGGACACACACGTCCATTTATATATATATATATATATATATATATATATTTATTTATTTATTTTTATTTATTTATTTATTTAATAAATAAATACATTTTATAAATTAACAGATCTATATATATATATATACAGTACAGCATCGATTATCCGATCCCCGATTAACTGTCACATCGGTTAATCGACCGTTCTAGTCGGCAAATTTCAAATGTCCGCTAATGATGTGGCACTACAATATTTGGCTATGTCTTGGCTACTTTAATATTATTTTTGTTAAATTTTTGCGTGTTTTAGCTGGCAACGTCGGCTCAACCATAGAAAGGAGGCCAGTATTTAAACGAGACTTAATTTTCTAATTATGAGTGGTTGTTTGTTTTGTGAGCAATAACATAATTTAAAAATAATTTTTAACGACACAATAACGACGATTATTATTTTTAAAAAAAATTTGTTAGACTTGACATCAATGAAAATGCAATGCGAAGTTGGTTAATAGCGATATACTAATATACTAATTACATGGGATACGCTAATATACTATATTAATAATGTATTTTTTCGTTCTTTTCGGTTATCCGATTTTTTCAGTTATCTGACCAACCTGAGTCCCCAATTGAGTCGGATAATCGATGCTCTACTGTATGTATATATATACTCTAATCTTACTTGTAATGAAAATTTATCCTGTACAGTGCAAGTTACAACTTCATTATTAAAATAAAAAATAGAATGTTTTGTGTATTCAATGCAACAGAATCTCTTCTGTGTTAAAACTGAGTTTCTGAAAATTGATATTACCAAAGCATTGATAATACTGTATTGTGGATGGACTGATGTACAAAATATTGTTTATGCAAAATGACTTTTTGAGACGCTCTGCCCAATTATTTGTTGGTTTTGAAAAATATAAAATTTAAGACATTTAAAAAAAGGTTTTGAATCCAAGTTCTCATTGAAGATAAACAGTTTACAAGTCCACAAAGAATTGTTACAAAGAAAAGAAACCAGCCAAATCTTATTGTGCATATTTGAACCGGATATTAAAAATTGATTCACTTGCTGATGTGGATGCACCATTGATCTTTTGGTGTTATAGAATCTTAGATGACAAAGTATGCAAATCTTTTCTTCATGGAGTGAAAACCATTAAATAATTTGAAAAAAAAAATTTTTTTTTATGAGTCAATTAAACAAAACATGAAACAAAATCTAAGATATTCATGGAAAAATCTTCATCTGGTGATATATACAATCAATTTAACTATGGAAAAGAAATCATGTCAGCTGTAATTGTCTTGATAAATTAAAAGAAAAGAAATCATATGTGAGCTCAGGATTATTTTTGCATTTTTTTAAAAAGAAAAGAAATGCTTCCATTGACAGGAATTTGCATGTTGCATCAGAATATTTTATGTAAATATACTGTTATATAAATTTTAAGCTGTAAGAACTGTAGGATAATTTTTAAGTATAAAATTATAAAACAATGAAATACATAATGGTAAATGTAATATATATGTTTTGAGATTTCTAATTTTATTTTTTAAAAGTCATTTAATGGATATAACCATAACTTTGAAACTTTTCAAGATGTCAAAAACTGTTCATTGAAATACCTTGGGACCAGCAGCACTATTAGCAACATAATTCCAAAAACATTTCAATGAAAAGTTTTTGACTTCTTGAAGATTGAAAGTTCTAGTTGCAAAGCATTGAGAAAAAGTTTAGAAAATAATATTTTTCATTTTTATTTAACCATATTTCAGTTATAACCAGTTAAATATTTTTTATTTTTTCAGTNTGCTACGTTATAGGAATTTCCGTTATAGGAACCCACGTTATAGGGGGGTCGACTGTAATACATTCCATACCGAAAAGATACTCAAATATTTTATGTATAACATTTATTCAAAGAAAATTATACAATATACATTGTTAAGGAGTGTGAATCATCATCATCTTTTCTTCTAGTGCAAAATGAACCAACCTGAAATGCGAATTCAGTTTGCAGAAAACAAAAAGAATCGAAATTTAATTTGGAATTGGTCATTAAATTTAATATGCGATGGCAGTATAACTGCCTACCTCTAGTCAAATTATCCATTTCTAACATTTAATTATAGCGTTTACATAGTCCAAGAATTTGACATATTGTTTGGTGTGTTTATTATATAATGGGCTATGGTTGTTGATGTTTATATGTAATATGTGTGAACACAAGTTTGGAAAATGTGTGATCACAAGCAACACTAAGATGCTAGTGGAACAAGTGCTAAATACAGACTGATGTAACATGTGCACAATCTGGGACTTCCCGTCTTCTCATCAATCGTTATGTGAAACGTTGCTCGTTATGTGAGTCATTTTTTACAATTTGCTTTGCTTGTTATGCGAATTACTTGTTATAAGAGGTGCTCGTTAAGTGAAGTTCTACTGTATTACAATTTTTTTGGTTTATTTGGTTAAGGCAATGTGACATGTGGCCAGTATGCCGAGGGGATGCTTCCTGGGAATAGTTTTATGGAAACAAGCTGCTATTTTGACGTTACTGACTTGAAGAAAACTCAGAAAATTGTATGTGGCCAACCTGTTGGCCATGCATAAACCAATGACCAACTATCAGTGTAACAGTTTCAACTCCATACAGGTGAGTGTGCCTGTGTGGAGTCACCTCACGTCAAAGTAATAATATAGTCTACTTTGCATTACTTCATTGTCACAGTAATGAAGTGTAATGCAATAACAATCAAAAAATTAACAATGTATTATCAACAAACTATCAATTAGCATTTATTTATTATTTTTTCAAACAGATGGCACTACATGTAAATCCAGCAAATCCAATGTAAATTGAAATTAATTGTATAAAAGTCCAACAAATATTTTGGGATGTGATGTACGACATTATTTAAGTTAGAAGTATGTTAATGTAACTGAGTTTTGTAGCAATTGGTTGAACAGTCTAGAAGTGTATAGTGAACAAACAAACAAACATTCTCATTTATAGATATAGATATAAACAGATTCATAATATTTATTTTAAGAATTTGTTTGATAGAATTTCATAACAAATAAATTAATAAGAGTTAATTTAACTAATTTGCATTTAATGTTAATTCAGCTGAGTGAAATTAGCTGACACTCAATTGATATCGTTATCAGGTACTTTTTTTAATTATTAGTTTAGATGCTATATAATCATGATTTATTTCTTGATATCTAGGTTCTAATAGACAAGCACTTGTTGAACATTTAATACAGTCTGGTATTGTAAGCACTGTTATTTGTCTCTTAAAATCTGAAAAATTATCTCCTCCTCTTACTGCCAAAATTGGTGAACTCATAGCTGAATTGGCAAAAGTAGGTATGTATTTTACATAATTTAAGAAATGAAGCTTTATAAATAATGTAACCATTTTCAAATAGTTATAATATATCAAAAAATATTTTTGTAATTAGTGATATTTATCCATTAAATCTAATATTTTATAAGTTTAAAAGTTTCACAATCAAAGAGATATTAAATTTATTAATGAATAAAGTTAAATAAAAAAAGTAGTGTTTATAAATAGTTAAAAGTATGCTGGAAAAAGTAAAATAATTTCAGATTACCTGTTACATAATTTGTGATTATTTATGTAAAAATTGCATGGACAGAAGTGTGATTCATACTTTTATTTAATGTGCTGATGTAACTATTGTCTGGAAATAAACCATCATTATTAGTTTACTTTGCAACCATTTCAAACTGGTTTTCTTTTTTAAAAAATTCTTAAAATATATCTCACTTAGATGACTTTTGGGCTAACTGAATAAGAAGAATTTTCACACAAGTTCTGCTATATAAACATTTCTACATTATATGAAAGATGATGATATCTATAAGAATTTTATGGATGATATAACAAAATAGAAGTCTAATAAGGCTGTATTATTGTTAAATTTTTGGATTTAAATTAAAATAAAAGAACAGAGATTTCCTATTTGATGACATATCAAGTGTGTGTATTTATTTATATATTCATTATTAAAAGATCCTTTTTCCAGTATATAAAATGCTTAAAATATATACCATAATTGTTTTTTTAAGGTTTCTTGTAAAAATGATAAGTTCAATTTAGCTTTTGAGGGTAAAATATAGTTAGAGGTTCATCAGAATAATTTTTATAATTACACAAAAGTTATGGGTTTGAAGACAATGAAGCTGTTGATAAGTGTAATACCATTAAATGAAAAAATCATGCTTGTGTAACTTTTTGATTTATAAATTAGTTAAAAAAGATAAAATTCCTAATGACAAAGGTCAGAATATTTAAAAATCTCAGTATATTTTTGACAATAAACAAGATATTTCTACAAAATAAAAAAAAACTATTTTATCTTTTTTACATTTGACAGTAGATATTAGTATAAATGATGCTATTCTATTTTTAATTAAATGAAACAAGGGACTTGTCAATCAGAATTTTAGAAGACTTACTTATTACAACTGTGAATCTGTAATAAAGAAAAAAGGAAAAAAGATGTATTTCTCGATTCTTCAGTTTGGGAAATATAAAAAGTTATTCAATAGGTCTTATGCTTCAATATAATGCCAAATTTTTTATATCTTTATGGCAACTTATTCCGATTTTTAAACGTTATAAAACAATAAATAATCTTGAATATCAAATTTTTATAAAATTAAATGGAACATGAGTGTATCTAGACATAACATCTCATTACAGTACTAGTGGGAATGAAAATGGTATTTGTAATAATATCATTGTCTCTTCATATCTATAATAATGTGCTAAAGCAATCTTTTATTTTTCACTTAAATGTAAATTTTTCTCTTTGCATATCCTATAGAAATATATAAATTGAAAGTAAAATATTGGTTTAATTATGTTTTTATGAATTATAATAAACACTATCTACCAAAAGTAATTATTCACTCTTTAGACAGCAGAATACAAATACATTGTTCCTGTGCAGTTCTATTATAGGTGGCAAATGGAACATCTTGAGTATACATTATTTTAATATGAATTTTTGTAGTTGTCAATGAGTAACAAGCTCTCTGAATTCGAGAAGGGTGTCATTGTTAATTGCCACCTAGTTGGCTTGTTAATTCATGTTACAACAAAAAATTGTAGCACTCTAAATTGACTCACAGTTAATACTTCTATTAATTGCAATATATAGGAAATTTTAAGAATACATCATAAATTAATTAATTAATCAACCTAAATCTTAATAGATAGGATGTTACAGAATAATGTACATGCAACTATAGAAGAACAAAACATGATGGACACTACAAGACAGGAGTTTCAAGCTGCAATTAGAGCCATCTTTCTGTTGGTCAAGGCTTGAATGTGACATTATTATGATACACTGTACACAAGCATCTAACAATAACTGTCATGAGCTAAAATGTGTCAGAATTGTTCCATCAAACAATGGAAATGCATTCTATGGATTGACAAATCCAGATTTATATTTTCCTAGTCAAATGCATGTGTTTGGATGTGGCAATTATTGGAAAAATGTCTGCTACCTGAGTTCATTGTGTCCATAGACAAATAGAGTGTAGAACGATTTCAGTCGATATGTCACACAGATTCTTAATAATGTTTGAAGTTACCTTAAACAAATACTGAAATAGTGGACAATGAAATGCAGGAATGTATTTCATTACAGGAAGATGAGGATTGTTACATCTAGAATAACAATACTTTTATGAAAAGAATTGCAATCAACAGATAGACTAGCCAGTTCTGAATCCTGATCTCCCCACAGATGATATACACACCCTGATATCCATCACATATCCAATTTGTAGGATGAACAGGTGCTGTGAGTGCAGGCCAGTCCAATACATCGTGTACTAAACTGTTGAGCATGAATTTACTTCAAGAACAGTGGAGGAATATGAAGTTACCTGTATAGCTTGTACTAGTAGAATGTATATTAGGAGATTGTAGCCATGATAATAGCAAGAGTTGGTCCAACAACAAATTGAAGAGACAAGAATCATCCCTTTAGTATACAATAGGAATATCCAAGTATTTTTGATAAATAGTTTATTTTACTGTTACTGTTTACTGTAAAATTGCAATTTAGATTTTATCTTAAAAAACATATTTTTTTATCATTAACCTTTTATTAATGAAAACACAAATTTATTACACTAATCAAACATGTTATTTGATTAGCTGAATACTTTTATTAAATAAACATTTTTCTGTAATTTAGATATTGCTAGAAAACCATGTACAGACGT
>NW_019386008.1:106685-119631 GCF_000671375.1 Centruroides sculpturatus | reverse complement strand
CCAATATCTGGATTCAAAGACAGAACAATCTTCGTTATGGTAGATAGATGTTTATTAGTTAATCTTGATCTGTAAGCTGTTTTATTTAATTTCAGAAAAATTACATTGAGGCTGCCAATTTGACACTCCTGCCCTAAAGTAATCCATGCATAACATTGTTTTTAAGATACTGGTTTTAAAAAAAAATGAAAAACTTTACTAATTTTATTTATTGCATATTTAATTTATAGTTGTAACACAATAACAACATAACAATTTTCACTCTCACTTTTTCATAGCCTTATGACTACTTAGTTTATAGTTCATATAGTATTAAAAGATAAAAATATATCAAGAGAAAAATTAAATTATTTGTATATCTTATAGATATAAATTACCTGTAATTTGTAGTAATGTATTTTATAATGAATTAACCTACTAATTAAATAAAAATAAGTGTTCTTTATGATATTCTTTATTAAAATAGGTCTTCTTAATATATATAAAGATTATTTACTGTCAGTCTCAGTTGTATAGTTGACACTTTATTCTCATTTTCATGAAAGTAGCCATACAAAAATGTTTAATATCAATAATAATGCTCATAACTATCAAGGTTACTTTGTCATTATATTAAGGAAAGTCATCCAGTTGATAAGTAAAATTGCCACTAGCAAAGTAAGCAACTGGAACATTCTGGACTTTGCGGGTTGCACCAAATTTTTTTCAAATAAACTGTACACACCAACTTTTTGTCATAATTTTTTGCAGAAAGTGCATGAATTATTCAAGTGCATTTGGTATTAAATGTAATAGAATTGATAAAAAAAAAATTTTTTTATTATAAAGACTTCAGTCTAATCTTACTTGTAATGAAAATTTATCCTGTACAGTGCAAGTTACAACTTCATTATTAAAATAAAAAATAGAATGTTTTGTGTATTCAATGCAACAGAATCTCTTCTGTGTTAAAACTGAGTTTCTGAAAATTGATATTACCAAAGCATTGATAATACTGTATTGTGGATGGACTGATGTACAAAATATTGTTTATGCAAAATGACTTTTTGAGACGCTCTGCCCAATTATTTGTTGGTTTGAAAAATATAAAATTTAAGACACTTAAAAAAAGGTTTTGAATCCAAGTTCTCATTGAAGATAAACAGTTTACAAGTCCACAAAGAATTGTTACAAAGAAAAGAAACCAGCCAAATCTTATTGTGCATATTTGAACCGGATATTAAAAATTGATTCACTTGCTGATGTGGATGCACCATTGATCTTTTGGTGTTATAGAATCTTAGATGACAAAGTACGCAAATCTTTTCTTCATGGAGTGAAAACCATTAAATAATTTGAAAAAAAAAAATTTTTTTTATGAGTCAATTAAACAAAACATGAAACAAAATCTAAGATATTCATGGAAAAATCTTCATCTGGTGATATATACAATCAATTTAACTATGGAAAAGAAATCATGTCAGCTGTAATTGTCTTGATAAATTAAAAGAAAAGAAATCATATGTGAGCTCAGGATTATTTTTGCATTTTTTTAAAAAGAAAAGAAATGCTTCCATTGACAGGAATTTGCATGTTGCATCAGAATATTTTATGTAAATATACTGTTATATAAATTTTAAGCTGTAAGAACTGTAGGATAATTTTTAAGTATAAAATTATAAAACAATGAAATACATAATGGTAAATGTAATATATATGTTTTGAGATTTCTAATTTTATTTTTTAAAAGTCATTTAATGGATATAACCATAACTTTGAAACTTTTCAAGATGTCAAAAACTGTTCATTGAAATACCTTGGGACCAGCAGCACTATTAGCAACATAATTCCAAAAACATTTCAATGAAAAGTTTTTGACTTCTTGAAGATTGAAAGTTCTAGTTGCAAAGCATTGAGAAAAAGTTTAGAAAATAATATTTTTCATTTTTATTTAACCATATTTCAGTTATAACCAGTTAAATATTTTTTATTTTTTCAGTTTGTTTACATTTAATTTTAAATTGAATTTATATAGATTAATACTGTATATTAAAATACCATATTTATTTGCTTATAAGACGATCTTGCATATAGGATGAGGTGTGACTTTAAAGATCAAAATAAAGAAAATTAGATTTATTAACACAGTTTAATTTTATTTTGTTTAATCACAAATAAAATGTCAAATGCACATAAATGCACACATTGTTCTTCAAAAATTACTGGCATTTTAAACTTTAAGGAAAAATATTGTAAAATTGACAACATAATTTGTACATGTAAAGCTGGACAAGAACCTTTTTTGCCAATTCTTAATAGTCGAATCCACTCTGTGATTACACTTAGAGTTTCTCTGAATTCTGATTTCCGAATAATCATCTGTTTTCAGGTGGGAATGGATTAAAACTTATATCGTGCTCCCATGTGATTTTGGAATTTCAATCTTGAATTCAATTCAAAAACTTTGCTTTTCCTATTGCTATTCATCTTTACTCCTGACAATACACAAGAATGGTTGAAATGACCTAAATAAAATACTTTTGTTTTTAAACACCAGAGGGTGAGCATCTGGTAAAAAATGTGAACACACGGTTCACAAAATTTATTATAAAATTCAAAGAATCCTTCGCTCGCATGTGTAAGACGACCTAGGTTTCTGAAGCAATGAAAAATGAATAAAAACCTCATCTTATATGCGAGTAAATACGGTATCTTAATCTAGTTACAAAAATGTAATATCTATTAAATTTCTTGCATTAAAATTTTTTTCTTTATAAGTTGATATAAGTTCTTTATATTTAGGATATTTTATAAAATATCCTAAATAAAAATGTATGCATCCAATTCTGTTTTTACAGAATAGATATGATTCCAAAATAATCTGTGTAAAATACAGAATTGGGTGTATATATGTTTTGTTCAAGATATTGTATTTTGAAAATATATATTTGAATTCATTTTTATTTAGAAGAAAAATATATGAATAGCTATTTATTTAAATTAAATTAGAAATATATTAAATATTTTAGATGTTGCTCGAAACTTGGTGAAAGAACAACATGGAGTTGGAAAAATGGTTGATTTGCTTAGAAGGCTATTAAAATTAGAAGAAATTCCAGATAGTTTGCGTAATGTAGCATCAGGATGTCTTTTAAATTTGACTGATACTTATGGTGAGTTACTTAAATCTTTTTCTTTTTATCTTACTAATAACAGAAAAAATTCTAGAAAATTTTATTTCTTCGTTTTTCTTTCTTGCATTGAAACCACAAAAAATTATTATAAACTATGTTCACTGTTCTTATGATGCTAGTTAGTTTTTTTTTTTGTAAATTTTATGTATAATTTTTATTAACATTGCAATTGTTTACAGTATTTTTTAGCATTTAGAATGTTCTGTTATAAGCTTTCTTGTAATAAATAATTTTGATAAATCCTTCTTATAATAGTTATCTATGAGTAGTAGTTTGAAAGTAATAAGACTGTTGTTTCAAATAAGTTATTTATTTAAAATAAAATTTGATTTTTGTTGCTTTTTAAAATATTGCCTTCCAGTAATATTTGTTAAAATAACAAAAAATAACAATGCTGTTTTAATTAAAAATTTTTTCTTCCTTATTATGTGCATTGTCTATTTCTTTCTTGTTCATGAATTACAATATTATTTTTAAATGCTGTTTTCCAGTATTTCAATTATTTTTAATTCAAAGATACTTTTGGGATTTGCCAGATGGTTGTAATTAAAGTACCTTTATTCAATGCTGTCTGTAGATTTTTAGCAGTCTAAATGCAACCAGATCTGTTATAATGACATTTTAAGACATATGGAGGATATTTTTGTAAAAAAACAAAAGTTATTACCAAAACTTACCACAATGGCACTTTTGGCACTGCATGCAACAAACAATATCTGTAGAACATTTTACTTTCACAAAACACTCATGTTATACAGAGACTAGTTATGCAGGAGATACTACTCAGCAATAATCTCCATTATGAAAGTTTTACACCTTGAGAATGGAGATCATATTGAGCAATGTTCCCTGTATCCTACCAGTATTGGCAATAAACAGTGTGCTCAATTACTGATTAATTGATCCTTGGTGATACTTCTCATTTGTAAGGTGGTACCATGTTTCAAAGCTGTTAAATTTGTAAATGTTCTCAATAATCCATACTTTTTAAGTTTTCTTACAACCAAAAATCACATGGATTAAGATTCAAAGAATGAAGTGGCCAGATGGTAGGAAATGCACAGCTATTTATGCTATTAATAGTGAAATATTGTCACAGGAATTTCTGTATGTAGCATTTGAAATGTGGAGATGTTCTATCTTGCATGAAAGTGATTGAACTTAAGACATTATCACTTTTGCAATTGGGGTATGACAAGTGTTGAGCATCTCAGCATCTCTGGCCTATCATAGAGCATGTCACAGACTAATTGATACTAGTAAAATTTGTTGTTCAGATCAGAATCTATTGAAATCATTGTCTTTTTAATTTCAAAAAAAAAAAATCTTCTCATTGTGCATGATTGAGTGAGTACAGTGATTATCCTTAATTCTTCAGTTACAGATTATACAATCTTCATAAGGTGAGCTAATGCAATACCATATTGAACAACTCAGCTAGATTCTTTGTTTTCCATTTTTTTTTTTCCAGGAAACTTTTAAAAAAATAACAATGCTGTTTTAATTAAAAATTTTTTCTTCTTTATTATGTGCATTGTCTATTTCTTTCTTGTTCATGAATTACAGCATTATTTTTAAAAGCTGTTTTTTGTTGTATAAAACATTTTAATACTGATTTATCTAAGACTAGTAGAAAAATTTTTAGTACATTTTTGCATACATTTAAAATCTACTTCAAATGTTGAGTATGCTTAATTTTTCTTGAGGAAACAACAGAAAATTGATAATTAAACATATCTAAATTCATGCAATGGCCATAGCAGAATAAATATGGTAAATCAGTACCAGTTAAATAATGGGATAAAAATTGGCTCAAAAGTAAGTTGCACGGAAAGAATCAAATTATTTATGTAGTTATTTTTGTTTACATTGCATTTGGCAAAATAAGTTGGTAATTTTTTATAATATAATATAGAATAAAGTAAAGATTCCTAAAAATTTTTATCCTATTATCTGATTGGAGTCAATTCACTGTACACCTGCTATGACCTTTGTCTAAAATACAGAAAAATTAGAATTTAGTGCAACAAATACTTATATGGCATTTTTGTATTTATCATAAATAATATAAAATTTTTAATTTCCATAAAATTTTAAGTTGAAATGACATTATCAGTTCATTACTCATAGAATGTTTGGGAGTAATTTGCTTGTGCTTATCACAGAATTCTAAAAAGATATACATTAAGAGAAAAGATACAGAAATTAGAAATGCAATAACAATTTTCTATGGGAAAAAATGTATCTATTTTCNAATACCATTAAATGAAAAAATCATGCTTGTGTAACTTTTTGATTTATAAATTAGTTAAAAAAGATAAAATTCCTAATGACAAAGGTCAGAATATTTAAAAATCTCAGTATATTTTTGACAATAAACAAGATATTTCTACAAAATAAAAAAAAACTATTTTATCTTTTTTACATTTGACAGTAGATATTAGTATAAATGATGCTATTCTATTTTTAATTAAATGAAACAAGGGACTTGTCAATCAGAATTTTAGAAGACTTACTTATTACAACTGTGAATCTGTAATAAAGAAAAAAGGAAAAAAGATGTATTTCTCGATTCTTCAGTTTGGGAAATATAAAAAGTTATTCAATAGGTCTTATGCTTCAATATAATGCCAAATTTTTTATATCTTTATGGCAACTTATTCCGATTTTTAAACGTTATAAAACAATAAATAATCTTGAATATCAAATTTTTATAAAATTAAATGGAACATGAGTGTATCTAGACATAACATCTCATTACAGTACTAGTGGGAATGAAAATGGTATTTGTAATAATATCATTGTCTCTTCATATCTATAATAATGTGCTAAAGCAATCTTTTATTTTTCACTTAAATGTAAATTTTTCTCTTTGCATATCCTATAGAAATATATAAATTGAAAGTAAAATATTGGTTTAATTATGTTTTTATGAATTATAATAAACACTATCTACCAAAAGTAATTATTCACTCTTTAGACAGCAGAATACAAATACATTGTTCCTGTGCAGTTCTATTATAGGTGGCAAATGGAACATCTTGAGTATACATTATTTTAATATGAATTTTTGTAGTTGTCAATGAGTAACAAGCTCTCTGAATTCGAGAAGGGTGTCATTGTTAATTGCCACCTAGTTGGCTTGTTAATTCATGTTACAACAAAAAATTGTAGCACTCTAAATTGACTCACAGTTAATACTTCTATTAATTGCAATATATAGGAAATTTTAAGAATACATCATAAATTAATTAATTAATCAACCTAAATCTTAATAGATAGGATGTTACAGAATAATGTACATGCAACTATAGAAGAACAAAACATGATGGACACTACAAGACAGGAGTTTCAAGCTGCAATTAGAGCCATCTTTCTGTTGGTCAAGGCTTGAATGTGACATTATTATGATACACTGTACACAAGCATCTAACAATAACTGTCATGAGCTAAAATGTGTCAGAATTGTTCCATCAAACAATGGAAATGCATTCTATGGATTGACAAATCCAGATTTATATTTTCCTAGTCAAATGCATGTGTTTGGATGTGGCAATTATTGGAAAAATGTCTGCTACCTGAGTTCATTGTGTCCATAGACAAATAGAGTGTAGAACGATTTCAGTCGATATGTCTCACAGATTCTTAATAATGTTTGAAGTTACCTTAAACAAATACTGAAATAGTGGACAATGAAATGCAGGAATGTATTTCATTACAGGAAGATGAGGATTGTTACATCTAGAATAACAATACTTTTATGAAAAGAATTGCAATCAACAGATAGACTAGCCAGTTCTGAATCCTGATCTCCCCACAGATGATATACACACCCTGATATCCATCACATATCCAATTTGTAGGATGAACAGGTGCTGTGAGTGCAGGCCAGTCCAATACATCGTGTACTAAACTGTTGAGCATGAATTTACTTCAAGAACAGTGGAGGAATATGAAGTTACCTGTATAGCTTGTACTAGTAGAATGTATATTAGGAGATTGTAGCCATGATAATAGCAAGAGTTGGTCCAACAACAAATTGAAGAGACAAGAATCATCCCTTTAGTATACAATAGGAATATCCAAGTATTTTTGATAAATAGTTTATTTTACTGTTTCTGTTTACTGTTACTGTTTACTGTAAAATTGCAATTTAGATTTTATCTTAAAAAACATATTTTTTTTATCATTAACCTTTTATTAATGAAAACACAAATTTATTACACTAATCAAACATGTTATTTGATTAGCTGAATACTTTTATTAAATAAACATTTTTCTGTAATTTAGATATTGCTAGAAAACCATGTACAGACGTAAGTATGGTTGGACCTCTTGTGGATCTCTTATCTAGTGAAGATAATCAGACAGTTCTGCAAGTGTGTCGTGCCTTGGCTAATATCTGTTATGATAATGGTAAGACATGCATCAGTTTTTTTAATATGATTATTATAAACAAGCTTATTTAGAAAGTTAATAAAGTAATTAACATTTATTTTATAATGAAATTTTTCATATCTAATATATTTGCATCAGATAGAATATTGCTTTCTTTGTTTTTGAGAAAGTAATTACACAAATAGTGCTATTATTCATTCCATAATAGAGATATAAGATCCACCAAATAAAATTTTTTATGATATATAGTGATACCTCAGTTTTTGTTGACTTTGGTTAGCGTCTGTTTCAGTTTTCGTCAATTTTTTCCACAAAAAATTTGTCTTGGATTTTGTCGGCATACCCAGATGATGTCACTGCTAATTTTGCAAAAACAAAGAGTGACCCATGCATTTTCCTGCTCAATGTAGCATTGTTTCTCGTTGTGTGAGCATTCTGAGTAGTGCTCATACAACAAACCCGGCATGTACCATTTTGTGTGTTAATAAAAATGAATGAATGAAAAAAAAAAAATGAAATGTGTTAGCATTACCCTGTGCATCTAGCAAAACAATTCCATTACTTTCTTTTCCCTTTTGCTCCATCATGGGTCCAAAGAAAGTTTCCACAGCCAGCAGTCCTTCGAAGAAGAAAGCCACGAACATGATCGAGTTGAAGGAAATCATTGAAAAATACAACAATGGCATTAAGATTGCTGAAATTGGCTTCATGTATGGGAAGTCACCATCCATGATAAGTTTTATTGTGGCAAAAATGAAAGTAATAAAAGAGGATAATGTAGCGAAAGGCCTGAATGTAGTACCAGTAATGAAACAGAGATCGCAAACAATTGAAGATGTCGAACAGTTATTATTAATTTGGATCAATTAAAACAGTTAGATAGCTATTCTATTTTGGAGGCCATCATATTAGTCTCTTATATTCATTTCTTATTGTTTATAGTATTAAACACTATATTTATTTTTTATAAAATGTGTTTTTGGTATGTATTTTGGAGTGTCTAGAATGAATTAATTGGATTTACATTGATTCATATGGAAATAATTGCCTTGGTTATCATCGGTTTCAGATTTCGCTGATTGTTTTTGGACGGATTGTCAATGAAAACCAAGGTATCACTGTATTCATGTTTTTTGTAATCAATTTTATCACAGATTAGTAATGAAAATGTAAAATTACAGTGGGTGATCGGTTAACAAACAGATCGGATAATGAACACTTTTGCGAAAGATTTTTATGTTCGGATAATGAACACCCTACAGAACAAACACAAGAAGAAGCAACGTAAAATAATGAATACAATTGGTCTTCCCTTGTTTTCGGGCAACAATTCGAAACTTTTCGGAATGTGGGAGATGTCGACATCAACGCTCAAGCCAGTATATACCGATCAGATAGTATTCCTTCAAACTTTGAAACTCTTCCTTGTAATTTCAGCCTTTTATTTTTCTGACAAAAGAATTCTTTTATGTATTTGCAAGACTGTCGGGTAGGCACACATTAAGTTTTGTATTTTCTTTTCGAAAGGTGAGAGTATAATAGCAAAGGTAGAGAGTGGGCTAATGTTGCTGGGCAGTATGGTGTGAACAGGTCTACAGTAGGCTGCAGTTCAATCTTATTTAAGAAAAATACTGTATAATCAAGAAGACTCAAGCAGCTAAAGGAGTAACAAAAATCACATCTGAGAAATAAAGAACATCAAAGAGTTCATAATGGAACCTGAAACAGATCTGACGACAGAAGAATGCCAAGAACTCTTGAATGAAGAACACTGAGAAACTTGGCGAGATATGTTTTTATCTGAAAAAGAGGATTAATGTCGATATCTGTTATTAAAGATTCTTTGAAGAAGTGGGAGGATGTCAGAACAACAGTCTTATACCCCGTTCGCACACAATCCACGACTCACTTCGATTTCAATTTACCCACAATCTGGATTGTGACTGTCGCCAGTGGAAAGTTGTGCTGTTCGCAGAGGTAACTCGCTTGAGAAGAACCCGGCTATTACATGCGATGATAAAATTGACATAACTATGTGGTAAGTCACGAACACCAACAAACAAAATGAAAGTTTTGGTTAGAAATAAATACTTTTTCTTGCCGTATATCTAATAATAGACAGATGTCATCGTCTATCCAGATGTCTTTTTTATTTTTCTGTCGATAGCCGGACACGTATTCAGCAGCCATCTTGTATTTTTTCGCGCGCGTGGGATTGTGGGATCTCTCTTATGACTGGATCTAGTTTCAAGAACTCTCTCCAGTCGATCGCGATTTAGCCTCGTTTCAGTCGAGATTGAAACGGTCGAGAGCGTTCGCACCACGGAACTCTCTCCGACTTAAGCCACAATCTAGATCGAAATGCTCTGTGCGAACGGGGTATTAGAATGACATCCAAACTAGGTTGAGGCTTGGGGATTTCTACAATTGCAATGCTATTAATTACTTACAAAAAATCCTGAAGAAGAGAGAAAAGCAATCTTTAACACTTTCAAACGAAAAAAACATGACTAATAAAAACACAAGACTGTGTATGTATGTATTTTTACTATTACATATAAATAAACGTAGTAAGAAAGTATATATTTTTTATTTTTGAGGGTCTCCAGAGCGAATTAATTAAATTCCCATTAAAACCTATGGTAAATCAATAATTGGTTAACGAACAATTCGGATAGCAAACAAAGTCTTGGAACGGATTATGTTTATTAACCGATCACCCACTGTATTTTTATTTAAAGAAACATGCTGTAATAAGTTGAACTCCCCAAAACATATAAATATTGAGTAATGGTGCCGTGCATGGTAGTGGAATAAAATCAGATCACAAAATTATAACTTGGATTGTTTAATATCCTCTTGATGTTCGAAGATGTGGGACCGTATCATTCTGGTGGTAGCTCCAATATAGATAATTTCCTCCCCTGATATTGTATGTTTTAATGGAATTTTATAAACCCCAATTTTTCATTCAATGTGAGTGTCTCTATCATTGCACAATATTCTTCGTAGTGATAGTTGAGGGGTTATAGGTAACATAAAAGTATGCTTCCTGAATATGCGTGTTATTTTTAGTGAGATGGTGCCCAAATATGGTATTGGAGGGTTTATCATCTTTAGGCTTTCTTTGTTGCAGAGGAAAGACTTTGGAAACAATTTGTTTATGACCTGATTGTACGGATATTGATATTTGGAATTAGAATATCTGGCATTGTACACTACTCTGTTGATAATTTGTAATTCTTCATCAATTAATGGGAGGATGGAATGAGAAGTGCTCTCCGAATAAGCAAAGTAATAGCAGAGTTTACAAAGCATGAGGGCTGGAAAGCAGTTACAGGGATAATATCTGGCCCTCTGTTGTTTTTGTAATGAACTGCAAAAGTTAGCTCCGAAGATCTATGCACTTCTGCAAAATTTCCTTTTTAGATTTAGAAATCTAAAAAGGAAATTTTATTATCTTGCTCCTCTTCTACAGTGAAATTGATGGAAGGATATATTGAAGCTAGCATTTGAATAAATTTGTCTAAATCTTCTGCAGAGCCGTCCCATGCAAGCAAAATATCATCAACGTATCGTGGACACATGATAGGATAGTGTAGTGTTAAAGGTGCATGGAAAATACAATACTCTATATTCCTCATGATGAGTTCCACTAAAATAGGTGACAAAGGCGAGCCCATTGGTACACCCTGGGTTTGTTTGTGTATTTTGCCATTAAATTGAAAATAGTTATTTTCTGTAATAAATAAGAGCCTCACACAAATGTAATACATGTGATATGGGGTGCCCAGAACTCAGTAGAAGTGCATTAGCAAGCATGACAGCTTCAAAATGTGGTACCGATGGATATAATGAAATAACGTCTATTTTGTACAACCGGTATGAGTTAGTGGGAAGATTACTTAGTGTAGCCACAATGTTAGCTTTAGCATTTAAAACAGCATTGGTTACAAAGTTGGAGGGAGGTACTAAAGCAGAGATATGTTTTGCCAGTGCTGTCTCGAGGAAATATGTAGGATGGGAGCGTTTATTAATCAACGGTCTTAAAGGCAGGTTTGTGTGTCTTCACTTCAAAGAATAATCTTGGGCAAGCAATGTTTGTTGGCGGATTAAGAGAACCAGTTAAAGAAGCTGTTACTCCTGTGAGTGCAATAATCTTACATATCTTCCTTAGTATAGTTGATGTCGGTTCCTCTTTTAGTATAATTGATTCGCACTGTTGAAGGAATTCATTGGATCTTGATAGGAAATCCTGGTTTTTGCATAATACAAATCTTTTATCTTTATCTGCTACTAACAGATTTAAATGATTGCTTGTAAGATACGATTTAACTATCCGAGCAGTTTGTGCATTTGATTTGCTGGATTTCGAACTTCGTTTTGATGCTATGTTGGTTATTGCAGAAAGCTCCAATTTAGGTTGCAATTCTGGACAGCAAGTATTCTTTATAGCAGCAATGGTGGGAGGAATATGAGTTATGCGTAATCAAACGTTGGCATATGTTTCGTACCTCGTGATATTATTTGATGAATATTTGCTGGTGCATTTGCAAGATTATAATACAGAATCTCAATGTTTTTACTTCATTTGTGGCAGGACATTTTCTGTAACCAATAATAT
Organism: Centruroides sculpturatus; assembly: GCF_000671375.1. NCBI lineage: Eukaryota > Metazoa > Arthropoda > Arachnida > Scorpiones > Buthidae > Centruroides > Centruroides sculpturatus. The sequence continues at coordinate 107,436 of NW_019386008.1, read as the reverse complement.
TTACTATTCAATTTCTTCTTGACTTCTCATGCATTTTTGTTAGCAGTATATCTTATCTTGTCCAGTTGTTGGTACAGAATAGACTGATCACACTGCTTGTCAAAGAGAAGGTGGGCCAGATACATCTTATCTTCTTCTTCTGATATCATTCTGCGTTTATTCTTAATAAGTTTTGCTAGGAGACTTCATTCCATTCGAGGTAATAGAGCTCGAACTTCTATTGGAAATGCTCTGTATTTAAAAGAGATGCACCTGGGGATGAGTGTTCTTTCGAACACTTTTGTCACTTCACTCATCCCCAGGTGCAACTATTTTTGACAACACAATTTTCTCATTTTGGTGTTATTGCCCAGCTTTCTCACATGATAAGAAATTTAATGCCTTCAATTTTGCAACAATTAAAATTTATGTTCATTATGTAGCAATACCATTTAGTAATTGTGATCCCAAACATTTATTTGGTAATTTCTGAATTCTTGGTGGTCCATGCATTATTTTTTTAAGCTGTTCATTTCCTATATAGAAAACATTCCTGTGTAAACAGTCAGTAACAAATTTTGATATTTTCTGTAATATTTCGAGTGATGTTTATTTTTGAAATTATGTATTCGACTTTTGAAATGTACACGACTGTTTCACAAAAAAATTAAAAATAAAATTATAGAAATTAATTACTGGCAACACTATTTGTTGAATTTAAAAGAAAACATTCCCCTGAGTGCAAGAAAACAAAACATTTGACTCACTACTG
>NW_019386008.1:100512-106209 GCF_000671375.1 Centruroides sculpturatus | reverse complement strand
TCAGATAACCAGTTAGATTATTTTACATAACATGTTATAAGAGAGATGGTTAGGAAATGATTCTAAAATTAGTTTTAGAGTTTCATTCATTGAAAGATTAAATGTAACTGTTATACAGTTTGTAATTAGTAGATTAGTATCATGTAAACTGTTAATTTGGATCAACAGTTTGTATGATATGTTTAAATTTATGAATTTGTTATTCAAGTTATGAAATAATCATTGGAAAAGCACTGTTAGAAATATTAATGTTATATTGTATACAGTAAGATATTATTTATATCTAAGATTATTTTTAAAAATTTTTACTTTGGATATTCATTTCAAATGTTAGTAAATTTTAAAAGATATAGAAAGCCCATTAATATTTTTAAGCAAAATAGATTTTTAGGTACCAATTCTGACTATTAATTTTACTATGTTGAAAAGAGTAGCTAGCAATATCATAATTTATTATTTTTAATTTTATTTGGTAAAAATATTTTGAGTTTATTTTTTATTTCTAATTTATTATTTTTTATTTTATTTTTTAAATGTAGTAATATAAAGATTTAAATGATGAAGAATAAAATCATTTATGGAGGTAATAATATATTTAATTTTATTTGAATAATTTCCTTCCTATATTTTGAGTTTGAATTTCATAGTAATTTTTTACAAATTATAAAAAAAAATTAATAATGTAAACAATTTTTTAAAAAATAAATTTCAAATAATCTGCTATTTAATTTTAAAATAATGGAAGATTTATATTATTTGAATTATGAATCTTAAGCAATAATTGTATAACATGCCAGCAAAATCATAAAATACTTACATAAATTGAAAGTAATTAATTAATTTGTAATTATTTACGACCACTACAAAAACGTAAACTTTCATGTAAATTTAAAATTCCTGAAAAATATTTCTAAGATTTTTAATCTCTGATTTCTTAAAATTTTAAAACATCTCTGAGATATGTTTGACAAAACAGAATTGTATGCTAAATAAATTTAAAGAACAATAGATATACAGTTGATTCTGTTTAATTGGGCAGCTGCTTTATTGGGCCAAATCTCAAAGAATGGAAACCAAACTAATAAATTAATACATAATTTAAACACTTAATTGAGACAGTAGCAGAAAAGGAATTTAGCAATTTTTGATATATTTTAGGGATCTTCTGAAAATATGTCACCATAGATTAATGTTGTGTAAGACTAATGGTTGGTGGAAACAAAGCAATTTTGTCTTTCACTCAGGCAGTTCGGTTTTTCCGGAGGGGGTCAGCATAGCAGGACGTATCACAATGGGATCCCATCTGAAGCAGACCTGAATGTGAGCTACTGACCCTTCTCTGAATTAGACTGGACAATCCCCTTAAAAGCGAAGGGACAAAAAAACTCTGGACAATTTTTTGAGTTTTCTTGACTAAGTTGGAAGACAACTAGAGTTCCCTTGGAAGGTGTTGTGTGCATGATTACGTCTAGACTTGGACAGTAGCGATCCAATCATTGGTACCAGCATCCAGAACTGCCAGATTCTATGGACACTCCTGTCAAAGTGGCCCATCTCCAAGTAAAGGAAACTGTGCTCAAAGAAAGGTTGTAAGGTGACTTTTAGATGAACCTAGACATGTTCTAACTAAAAAGGGAGAAAGGAAAAGATTGTTCAATCAGGAACAGATTGAATGGTCAACTCCTGTGTATGTCACTATTAATATTTGGCAACACTAATGTGATGTGAATCAGTTATCTATAGTCATGAGTCTGGCAAATTTATAGTACAAATATCTGTATTTTGGTTTAATAAAGCATTAAAATAGGTACCTAATTATTATTTTTCACCTACTTATTTATTTATCTANACATACAATAAATTAATCTATATATATATATAGTACTATATATATATATAGATTAATTTATTGTATGTTTTTATATTTTGAATATGTTAATACTGTATTAAACACAGTATAATATCATTGCTACAATAAAATTCTTATATAGCTGAATTCCTGTCTCTTTTAACACCATATTTACTTGATAATCCGTGCTCTGGAGCAGGTGTGTCAAGCTCATTTAAACAACGGGCCATTAATGCAACTGGTAAGATTCACATGGGCCACATCACATTTACAAATTTTCTTAAAATTATAATTTGAAGTGAGAATGTAGGAATATAGATAGGGCAATTAAAACACATTATTGTAGTTCAGTGAATTCATCTCAACAATATATAATTGCTGTAGTATTGCTTTTATTTAAACATTTATTTTATTTAATGTACATATGTATAAAACTAAAATTAATTGCTTTTACTGGAAACTTGCCAGCACTATCTTCCTCCTCCTAGTTTTCCAATATCTGGATTCAAAGACAGAACAATCTTCGTTATGGTAGATAGATGTTTATTAGTTAATCTTGATCTGTAAGCTGTTTTATTTAATTTTAGAAAAATTACATTGAGGCTGCCAATTTGACACTCCTGCCCTAAAGTAATCCATGCATAACATTGTTTTTAAGATACTGGTTTTAAAAAAAAATGAAAAACTTTACTAATTTTATTTATTGCATATTTAATTTATAGTTGTAACACAATAACAACATAACAATTTTCACTCTCACTTTTTCATAGCCTTATGACTACTTAGTTTATAGTTCATATAGTATTAAAAGATAAAAATATATCAAGAGAAAAATTAAATTATTTGTATATCTTATAGATATAAATTACCTGTAATTTGTAGTAATGTATTTTATAATGAATTAACCTACTAATTAAATAAAAATAAGTGTTCTTTATGATATTCTTTATTAAAATAGGTCTTCTTAATATATATAAAGATTATTTACTGTCAGTCTCAGTTGTATAGTTGACACTTTATTCTCATTTTCATGAAAGTAGCCATACAAAAATGTTTAATATCAATAATAATGCTCATAACTATCAAGGTTACTTTGTCATTATATTAAGGAAAGTCATCCAGTTGATAAGTAAAATTGCCACTAGCAAAGTAAGCAACTGGAACATTCTGGACTTTGCGGGTTGCACCAAATTTTTTTCAAATAAACTGTACACACCAACTTTTTGTCATAATTTTTTGCAGAAAGTGCATGAATTATTCAAGTGCATTTGGTATTAAATGTAATAGAATTGATAAAAAAAAAATTTTTTTATTATAAAGACTTCAGTCTAATCTTACTTGTAATGAAAATTTATCCTGTACAGTGCAAGTTACAACTTCATTATTAAAATAAAAAATAGAATGTTTTGTGTATTCAATGCAACAGAATCTCTTCTGTGTTAAAACTGAGTTTCTGAAAATTGATATTACCAAAGCATTGATAATACTGTATTGTGGATGGACTGATGTACAAAATATTGTTTATGCAAAATGACTTTTTGAGACGCTCTGCCCAATTATTTGTTGGTTTGAAAAATATAAAATTTAAGACACTTAAAAAAAGGTTTTGAATCCAAGTTCTCATTGAAGATAAACAGTTTACAAGTCCACAAAGAATTGTTACAAAGAAAAGAAACCAGCCAAATCTTATTGTGCATATTTGAACCGGATATTAAAAATTGATTCACTTGCTGATGTGGATGCACCATTGATCTTTTGGTGTTATAGAATCTTAGATGACAAAGTACGCAAATCTTTTCTTCATGGAGTGAAAACCATTAAATAATTTGAAAAAAAAAATTTTTTTTTATGAGTCAATTAAACAAAACATGAAACAAAATCTAAGATATTCATGGAAAAATCTTCATCTGGTGATATATACAATCAATTTAACTATGGAAAAGAAATCATGTCAGCTGTAATTGTCTTGATAAATTAAAAGAAAAGAAATCATATGTGAGCTCAGGATTATTTTTGCATTTTTTTAAAAAGAAAAGAAATGCTTCCATTGACAGGAATTTGCATGTTGCATCAGAATATTTTATGTAAATATACTGTTATATAAATTTTAAGCTGTAAGANTAATGACTTTTTTGTTCAAGACTTTGGACAGCATTGCATCGTGGCCTATGCTGACGATGCCCTGGTCCTTCTTGGAGGCAGCTCTAGAGCAGCCTTAGAAAAGAATGGCAATAATATCCTGGACAAAATACTAAAATGGGGGAAAGAGTACAAACTGGAATTTAATGCCCGAAAAACCAAGTGCGTTGTGTTCAATAAACCCGGAAACAGAAATCTCTATTTGCGTGTTCCCACAATTAAAATGGCTGGACAAACAATTCCTGTAGACAAGAACATTAAGTACCTGGGTGTGGTTCTGGATCACAGGCTGCTCTGGAACGCCCATACTGAGTATATCACCGCACGGACTGGCAGGATTTTTCATACTTTTGCTGTCATTGCAAGGCAACGTTGGGGATTGAACTCGGAAGCCATGGATACCATATACAACCAGATCTTTGTCCCAATCATCACATACGCCTGCGGCAGCTGGGGGTGGGCTGTTCGCAAGGTGCACATCAAGCGCAAACTTATTGCTGCACAAAGAACTGCCTTAATGCATATTACCAAAGCTTACTCCACAACCCCAAACCCTTCTCTTCAAATCCTTGCGAGGAAGGCACCTATTGACAGTTACATCCGACTACAAGAGAAAATCTGGCAGTTAAAGTGGGGCAACACCATCCATGTCAATAATCAACAAATACATCGTCAAGAGTTAGAACGACCAGTCCAATTCGCTGATACTAAACACCCTGCTTCTCTTAAGAAACTAAACTTCTCGCGACCTGATGATGCTGATATTCAAATCTTTACAGATGGATCTAAGACCAATTCTAATGTGGGCAGTAGCTATGTGGTCTACCGGGACAATGTGGAGACTGCCTCAGGGCAGTTCAAGCTTGGTGCCGGCTGCACAGCCTTTCAGGCTGAAATGTATGCAATCAAAATGGCCGTTGCCTGGTCTGACTCAAATTATACCAATACTAAAGTGTCCATCATCTCAGACAGTCAATCCTCTATAGCTCTGCTCAATAGTCAAGCTTCTCATCCTATCTCAGCCAGTATCCACGACATCATTAACAACTCCAATAATATCTATCACGTCAGCTGGACTCGTGCCCATCAGGGCACACTTGGTAATGAGAGGGCCGACATACTTGCAAAGACTGCCAGTGAAGACGACAATCTCCGGATCTGCTATAATAGCCCTACCATTAAAACCATAAAGAATATACTTTGGAAAGACCTACTTCAGCAGTGGCAACATGATTGGAACACGCTTAACCATCCAATTACTCACAAATTTATTCCCAATATTGAACTATTTCTCTCAAACAATTGGTACAAACCATGTCATCGTATGTCTCAATTTTTAACAAATCATGGCAGGTTCCAGTCTTACCTGGCCAGATTTATCGGAGCTGCAAACTCTGATTGTCCTCTTTGTGGTGTGGACGACAGCTCGGATCATTATATCTTCAACTGTCCTATGTTGGATCACGAAAGGCACTTTCTGAGGTCCTCTATGGAGGCGCACGGATACCGCTGGCCCAATGAATCCCACGGTATCCTGGACAATAAAGACGCCTATGAGGCCCTCACAAGGCTCATCAGTGCATACTTTTATCGCACCACCGTTCCTGGATACAAATAACCTTTCTCATTATCTCATTAACGGTGTTGTATTGTCTTATTTTTATTGCTACAGGTACTATTACTTTGTAACACACTGTTTTCTTTTTTTT
>NW_019386008.1:94950-98325 GCF_000671375.1 Centruroides sculpturatus | reverse complement strand
AAATTTTGTATTTTTAATTGGAAGTTTTTTGTGTATTTTTAAATGGACTTTTTAAAATATTTTGGCGGCTAGTAGCCTAGAAAGAAAGGTCGGTCGCCGAAAATGTATTGTCTTAAACGCAGAAAACAAATAAATGGTGATCCCTACATGGGCGAATTATGTCTACAAGTATTAAAAACTGAAAAGAACCATCGGACGAAACAAACTTACAAATTATGACTACAAAGTATCGTCACCAGGGGGAAGCTTTTTGATCTACATTTTCCAGCGCTCACTTCTCTGTGGATAAAAGGCTGAAACACCCAAAGGGTACAGATGGTAAAAAAGGAAAGACGTTCGTAAATCACCAGTTCCGATTTTAGAAAATTTTGTATTTTTAATTGGAAGTTTTTTGTGTATTTTTAAATGGACTTTTTAAAATATTTTGGCGGCTAGTAGCCTAGAAAGAAAGGTCGGTCGCCGAAAATGTATTGTCTTAAACGCAGAAAACAAATAAATGGTGATCCCTACATGGGCGAATTATGTCTAAAAGTATTAAAAATTAATTAATAAATTAAATACATTTTTAGTATTTAAATCTTATCTTTAACATTTAATCTTGTTAAAGTGTCAAATTAACTCAATGCTTAAAAGAATACTAATATAATACGAAAAAAATTACTAAAAAATAACGTACCAGAATCATTAACAGTGTGATCACGTAAAAAGATTGCTAAACAAACGTTTTCGAACCTCATCTGGGCTCTGCTTCAGGTTCCAAACAGTTTCTAGATAGATGTTTGATAACCATTAAAAATCCATTCGGTCAACATGTCGTTTAAAGTTTGAGTTCAAATTGTAAGTGTGAATGGATTTATACAGATCAAGTCGCACATGCACAACCATCGCCCGTTCATGTATGCCGGGTGAATTAGAGTGTGTTGTGAATTAACTCTTGCCAGGCCAATGAAAACAGCATCTCCTCTTTAAAATTTATGTGTGTGTTGGTGGTGGAGGATTTAAATATGTGCATAGCGTCTAACCATTTGAGGTGTTCAATGGGAGGCGAATCATGGAGGAGATTGGCCTGGGAGAAGTTTGCTACTATAGCAGGATCAGTTACATACGTAGCGAGGGCCGTGGAAGTTCTTCCGTGCTGAATATCAACTAGATGCTCTTGTATTCTGACGCCCAAAGATTGTTTAGTGGAGTCTATATATATCAGGTTACTATCGCACCTGTTGTCCTTCAAAGGGATACTATAGATTCCAGGGCGTCTGGTGGGGTTAGGAGGGTCCTTTCCATTACGTAAGATGTTGAAAATAGTAGGACACCTCCTAAAAGTGAGATGTAGCTGATGTTTGCTGGCAACCTTAGCCTATATAGATTTTAAGTACGGATTGTATGCGATGGCAATTTATTCTATGTCCTCCGGATGGCCGTCCTCAAATTGTTCTGATTCCCGTGCATTTTCTGAGCATTAAGGTCGAAAGCTCGGGCATCAACACTTCAGTATATCATAAACCGGATCCACATCATTGTGCATTCCTGCTGGATCCTGTGATCTGAGCACATATAAGACTGCAGCTTTTAGAGCATTAATCAGAAGAGCCTTTATGCATTTGTCTAACATTCAGGTTTGGGATACTGAACTGGCGTACATACTCTGCTTAGCTGCCCAACATGGGTATCACAAGCATATACATAAGCTAATACAACATCAACAATGTATATATTCAGAAAACGCATGGGAATCAGAACAATTTGAGGACAGCCATTCGGAGGACATAGAACAAATTGCCATCACATACAATCCGTACTTAAAATCTATATACGCTAAGGTTGCCAGCAAACATCAGCTACATCTCACTTTTAGGAGGTGTCCTAGTATTTTCAACATCTTATGTAATGGAAAGGACCCTCCTAACCCCACCAGATGCCCTGGAATCTATAGTACAGTAGAGCGTTGTTTATTCGAAAGTCAATTATCCGAAAGCATTCCATTCTGCAAATTTAAATTTTCACTAGTGCTGTGGCACTGCAATCTTTGGCTATATCTTGGGCTACTCCAATATTTTTTTTGTTGGTGTGTGTGTTTTAGCTTGCAGCCCTGGCACTTTTGTGTGGTGTTTTTCTGAGGATTGTGTGTCATGCTGAATCAAACGTTTTTGATACTAGATCAACTTCTAAAGTATATATNGTTTAAAGTTTGAGTTCAAATCGTAAGTTTGAATGGATTTATACAGATCAAGTCGCACATGCACAATCAGTTCGCCCGTTCATATATGCCGGGTGAATTAGAGCGTATTGTGAATTAACTCTTGCCAGGCCAATGAAAACAGCATCTCCTCTTTAAAATTTATGCGCGTGTTGGTGGTGGAGGATTTAAATATGTGCATAGCCTCTAACCATTTGAGGTGTTCAATGGGAGGCGAATCATGGAGCAGATTGGCCTGGGAGAAGTTTGCTACTATATCAGGATCGGTTACATACGTAGCGAGGGCCGTGGAAGTTCTTCCGTGCTGAATATCAGCTAGATGCTCTTGTATTCTGACGCTCAAAGATTGTTTAGTGGAGTCTATATATATATCAGGTTACTATCGCACCTGTTGTCCTTCAAATGGATACTATAGATTCCAGGGCGTCTGGTGGGGTTAGAAGGGTTCTTTCCATTACGTAAGATGTTGAAAATAGTAGGACACCTCCTAAAAGTGAGATGTAGCTGATGTTTGCTGGCAACCTTAGCGTATATAGATTTTAAGTACGGATTGTATGCGATGGCAATTCATTCTATGTCCTCCGGATGGCCGTCCTCAAATTGTTCCGATTCCCGTGCATTTTCTGAGCATTAAGGTCAAAAGCTCGGGCATCAACACTTCAGTATATCATAAACCAGATCCACATCATTGTGCATTCCTGCTGGATCCTGTGATCTGAGCACATATAAGACTGCAGCCTTTAGAGCATTAATCAGAAGAGCCTTTATGCATTCGTCTAACATCCAGGATACTGAACTGGCGTACATACTCCGCTTAGCTGCCCAACATGGGTATCACAAGCATATACATAAGCTAATACAACATCAACAATGTATATACAGTAGAGCGTCGATTTTCCGAATCAATTGGGGACTGGGATTGTCCGGATAACTGATTTACGTATGAAAAAATAGTTTAACATATCCGATGTTGAAATTTTTCTCCATTGCGTGTCGCTTTGCGTTGAATTTTCGTCGATGTTAAGCCTAACAAAGACTATTGTATTGTTAAAAATTATTTATTTATTTTGTACAAACAAAATAAATATATTGAAAAATATAAAAATAATAAAAAATTATACTTCAGATGTTAATTTAGTATCAAAAACGTAAAATATTTGAGTAGCCCAAGACATAGC
>NW_019386008.1:85454-93378 GCF_000671375.1 Centruroides sculpturatus | reverse complement strand
AATACGAAAAAAATTACTAAAAAATAACGTACCAGAATCATTAACAGTGTGATCACGTAAAAAGATTGCTAAACAAACGTTTTCGAACCTCATCTGGGCTCTGCTTCAGGTTCCAAACAGTTTCTAGATAGATGTTTGATAACCATTAAAAATCCATTCGGTCAACATGTCGTTTAAAGTTTGAGTTCAAATTGTAAGTGTGAATGGATTTATACAGATCAAGTCGCACATGCACAACCATCGCCCGTTCATGTATGCCGGGTGAATTAGAGTGTGTTGTGAATTAACTCTTGCCAGGCCAATGAAAACAGCATCTCCTCTTTAAAATTTATGTGTGTGTTGGTGGTGGAGGATTTAAATATGTGCATAGCGTCTAACCATTTGAGGTGTTCAATGGGAGGCGAATCATGGAGGAGATTGGCCTGGGAGAAGTTTGCTACTATAGCAGGATCAGTTACATACGTAGCGAGGGCCGTGGAAGTTCTTCCGTGCTGAATATCAACTAGATGCTCTTGTATTCTGACGCCCAAAGATTGTTTAGTGGAGTCTATATATATCAGGTTACTATCGCACCTGTTGTCCTTCAAAGGGATACTATAGATTCCAGGGCGTCTGGTGGGGTTAGGAGGGTCCTTTCCATTACGTAAGATGTTGAAAATAGTAGGACACCTCCTAAAAGTGAGATGTAGCTGATGTTTGCTGGCAACCTTAGCCTATATAGATTTTAAGTACGGATTGTATGCGATGGCAATTTATTCTATGTCCTCCGGATGGCCGTCCTCAAATTGTTCTGATTCCCGTGCATTTTCTGAGCATTAAGGTCGAAAGCTCGGGCATCAACACTTCAGTATATCATAAACCGGATCCACATCATTGTGCATTCCTGCTGGATCCTGTGATCTGAGCACATATAAGACTGCAGCTTTTAGAGCATTAATCAGAAGAGCCTTTATGCATTTGTCTAACATTCAGGTTTGGGATACTGAACTGGCGTACATACTCTGCTTAGCTGCCCAACATGGGTATCACAAGCATATACATAAGCTAATACAACATCAACAATGTATATATTCAGAAAACGCATGGGAATCAGAACAATTTGAGGACAGCCATTCGGAGGACATAGAACAAATTGCCATCACATACAATCCGTACTTAAAATCTATATACGCTAAGGTTGCCAGCAAACATCAGCTACATCTCACTTTTAGGAGGTGTCCTAGTATTTTCAACATCTTATGTAATGGAAAGGACCCTCCTAACCCCACCAGATGCCCTGGAATCTATAGTACAGTAGAGCGTTGTTTATTCGAAAGTCAATTATCCGAAAGCATTCCAGTCTGCAAATTTAAATTTTCACTAGTGCTGTGGCACTGCAATCTTTGGCTATATCTTGGGCTACTCCAATATTTTTTTTGTTGGTGTGTGTGTTTTAGCTTGCAGCCCTGGCACTTTTGTGTGGTGTTTTTCTGAGGATTGTGTGTCATGCTGAATCAAACGTTTTTGATACTAGATCAACTTCTAAAGTATATATTTTTTTTGTTTTTATATTTTTCAATATATTTATTTTGTTTGTACAAAATAAAAAAATAATTTTTAGCGATACAATAGTCACGATTATTATTTTAAAAAGTTTACACTAGGCTTAACATTGACGAAAATTCAACGCGAAGCGACACGCAACGGAGAAAAATTTTAACGTGGGATAGGTTAATATATTTTTTCGTACATAATCGGTTATCTGAAAAATAAGTTATCCGAACAACCCCAATTCATTCAGATAAACAACGCTCTACTGTATCCCTTTGAAGGAGAACAGGTGCGATAGGAACCTAATATATATAGGCTCCACTAAACAATCTTTGGGCATCAAAATACAAGAGCATCTAGCTGATATTCGGCACGGAAGAACTTCCACGACCCTCGCTACGTATGTAACCGATCCTGATATAGTAGCAAACTTCTCCCAGGCCAATCTGCTCCATGATTTGCCTCCCATTGAACACCTCAAATGGTTAGAGGCTATGCACATATTTAAATCCTCCACCACCAACACGCGCATAAATTTTAAAGAGGAGATGCTGTTGTCGTTGGCCTGGCAAGAGTTAATTCACAACATGCTCTAATTCACTCGGCATACATGAACGGGCTAACTGGTTGCACATGCGTGACTTGATTTGTATAAATCCATTCAAACTTACGATTCAAACTCAAACTTTAAACAACATTCACCCGAATAGATTTTTAACGGATATCAAACATCTATCTAGAAACTGTTTGGAACCTGAAGCAGAGCCCAGATGGGGTTCGAAAATGTTTGTTTAGCAATCTTTTTACGTGATCACACCGGAAATGATTCTGGTATGTAATTTTTTAGTAAATCCAGTGTGATGATAGTGAGTTATGTTTAAAAAAAATTACTTTGATGACAGTTAAAACTTATAAATTAATTTAGTTAAAAANACTTCTCCCAGGCCAATCTCCTCCATGATTCGCCTCCCATTGAACACCTCAAATGGTTAGACGCTATGCACATATTTAAATCCTCCACCACCAACACACACATAAATTTTAAAGAGGAGATGCTGTTTTCATTGGCCTGGCAAGAGTTAATTCACAACACGCTCTAATTTACCCGGCATACATGAACGGGCGAACTGGTTGCGCATGTGCGACTTGATTTGTATAAATCCATTCAAACTTACGATTCAAACTCAAACTTTAAACAACATTCACTTGAATGGATTTTTAACAAATATCAAACATCTATCTAGAAACTGTTTGGAACCTGAAGCAGAGCCCAGATGGGGTTTGAAAACATTTGTTTAGCGATTTTTTTACGTGATCACACCGTAAATGGTTCTGGTATGTAATTTTTTAGTAAATCCAGTGTGATGAGTAGTGAATTATGTTTAAAAAAAAATTACTTTGATGACAGTTAAAACTTATAAATTATTTTAGTTAAAAGCTATAAATCCAGTGATAAAACATTTTAAAAATTATGTTTTGTTTAAATGTTTCAATAATCACAATGAAACTGATTTAGAAAAGAAACTTGCAAATAATAAATTATTTACTGTCATAATTACAGAAATCTTCTAGAACAATTTGATATATTTGAATTTATCTGAGTATTGAAAAAGTCTGAAAATTTAAAATAAAGTAATTTTTAAATGTTTTAGATTGTGTATTTATGTATCAAATTAGTTTATTTTAAAGAAATAAGAAAGATATCAACTAAATCTAAAACAGTCTAGATTTGATACTTAATTGAATATTAAAGTGATTATTATGTATTATGCATTGTATTTTTATATTTTACAACAAAGCTTCAATTTTTATTTTTTTATATTTCAAAGAGGAAATAACAAAATTGTATCAACCAAGTACATGAAATGTACTGTACTATGATGCTATGATGTGTAAGTCATAAAGAGACATTTCATCTATATTTCAAATAAATGAAGTAGTAAATTTTTTTCATGTGAATTAATAAATAAAAGTTTAGTTATTATTTTGTACAGGTGAACCTGCTATACATATATTAAGATATATTAAGATATCAGCTATTTTAATGAATAATGATATATTTCATTAAAAGATAATGATGAATTTATAAAAAAAAAAAAGCTTTTTCATTTAGTGAACTTCATGTACTCCAATACACAAATTCTTTGCTATCCATTGAATTTGCTTACAAACCAGTTTAGATACTTTTTTCATTGTGTTGCATATATGCCACAATTAACACTGATAATTTTTGGACAATTATTTATGATAAGCTGAATATAATTCTATTAAAAACTGCAAATAAACAGGTACAATTTTCTAATTTACACTTTTCATATCATTTAAAATATGATAGAAATTATTACTAACTCTACTGAATATCTTATAAAAACATTCTTCTTTGTTACTGCAGATTAATTTACATAAATGTAATTAAAAATAATATACATATACAGGAAAACCTCTTTAATTAAGCCAACCACCTCAAAAACATAGGAAAATTGGTCATTTTAAGGTGTTTTCTTGTTAAAGGTAGTGGTAAATATAAAATGGATACAAAGTACTTTATACAGTACTAGGTCTAATAGTAATGCATAGTACTACATAGTATATATAGTATTCTAGTGTAACACTACACAGACTAGTGTTTAGGCAATAGAGCAAAACTATTTTAAAATGCCATGCATTGATTAACAACTATATTGGAAGGAAATTTATTTATTATATATAAATTATATGTAATTCTGTGTACTATATATAAAAATGTAATGCTTGCAGTGTTAAATGTTTGATTTAAAAGTAATTTGAATGGATAATTGTTTCTCTGTTTTAACTTTTTTGACAAAATGGTTCCTTCAATAATTCTTACCTATTTAGACAAATAGATCCCTCTTTCAGGTTAAACAAATTCAAAAATTGTCCAAATTCCTCTCAAATTATCTGTCATCAATTACCATTTTATCTGTTCCTATTAATGGAAAGATTAAATTCATTGGCTTTCTTATATTATGTAGTCTGATAAGAATAATGCATAAGCTAACTTGTCAAAGATATTAACAGAAAATTATGTATATTCTCCATAATAAGACTGAAAAAAAGAAAATAGACATTGAAGATGGAAAAGAAAAGATTAAGAAGAATTTTTACACTTAATATAACAGTACAACTTGTCTAACATTGCACACTACATATTCATGGTTTCTATTTTATCATCCCATGCAGGATTATGAGTCTAGGTGGTCTTTGATTGAGTAAAGGAGTGGCTGGCTTAAGCAGGATTAAAAATTCTGTTCTAAGAAAATTTAGTCATATAAAAGGTGATTGACTTAAACAGGTGGTCATCTAGAGAGATTTTACTATATTACATATTATGTTATATTTGATAATGCAAGTTATTTATGTGCAAAATCAAACTTTCACAAAGTTTCATTTTAAATATAAAACAAAAAATTTTTGCTAGATGGCTGAATGGCCACGACAGTAAAGCCAGACTTGGTGGAAGATCCAGGTTGGTAACATCAGGTATTTTTTGTTGACAATCTGTCTAGGATATCTCAGACTTTATTTTTCATCTCATCCCACTTGCCCATATTATGGACCTCGCTGAAGCTATGCTGGATAGAGAAAAAGATTCTTTAGTGCCACAGGGCCATAAAGAATCTTTTGTATAAAGTGTTAAGAATATTATGTTTTGATTCGTTTTTATTGTTAATTCATATTTGTTTCAAATATTTGTTGTAATATGAATATTTTTGTATGCAAATAATCAAAACACCCTTGAATTGAAAGTGCAACATTCAGCTCTGAAGATGAAATTAATTTTAAATTCTTTCAGTACAGGAACTTTTACATATTAATATCATGATTCACATATCAGTGTTTCTAAACATTTTTTCTATTAATTTTTATAAGAATAAATAAAGCAAATTTGTTTGCATATGATAAATAAAATACTTTTCAAATTAAATAATTTTTTATTATGAAACAACTATTTATTTTTTTAATTTTTTAAAATTAAAACTACTTGATTATAAAATTGTTATAAATTTATATAAATATTCATTTTATAATTTTTATTTGTGTAATTGCTATCAATGAAATCTTGGGCCAAACCTAGAAGAAGTGCAAGAAAGTGCATTACAAGCTGGAATTTTAGATGTGCTATTGAATTACTTGGATAGATTTCATCAAGATGAAGATGTTGCTACACATTGCTTGCTTGTTTTGAATTGTCTTGCAGACTGTGGTATGTATGTTCTTTAATTAAATTTGATGTTTAATTTGTTATAATCTTTGAATTGATCATTGATGTTTCTGAAACTAGTTCATTGTCCAATGAATTATGGCCTTCACAGAAAATTCCGTTTTAACATATGTAATAAATATGATTGTCCACAAATCATATTTACATACATTTACACAATATATACAAAATTTACAATTGAGGAGTATTAGTTTAGACTCAGACAGGATGGTTCCTTCTCAAGGGAGCTAGGAAAGAGAAAGAAATCTCAGATCAAATTGGATTAGTTGCAGAGCAATAACTTTCAGAGGGCATATTCTTTTTTAATTACTAGAACAAATCAGGAATATCTGTTATCACTTTTCAGTGATACACGACCAACAAGGAAATTACAGTAGAGCGGCAATTATCCGAATCAATTGGGGACTGGGGTTGTTCAGAAAATCAATTTTTCAGATAACCAGTTATGCACAAAAAAATACATTATTAATATAGTATATTAGTATATCCCAATAATAGTATATTAATATATTTCATGTTTAAATTTTTTTCCATTGCATGTCGCTTCGTGTCGAATTTTCGTTGAAAATTTTTATAATAATAATTGTGGTTATTGTATTGTTAAAAATTATTTCTTTATTTTGTATAAATAAAATAAATATATTGAAAAATATAAAAACAAAAAAATTATACTTTAGAAGTTAATCTAGTATCAAAAACATTTGATTCAGCATGACACAGTCTGACTAGAACGCTTTTGGTTAACCGACGTTTTGGTTGATCGGCATTCAGATAATTGATGCTCTACTGTATTTCCATTTATTCTAATTTTCAAGAAAGTCTCAGGATTCCTTCTAATCCATATTGAGCTTGATACTCTTATACAAAGATGAACTAAGAATTACATCTATCATAACTTTTTATTCTAGAATTCTTTCCTCCCGGATTAGTAGTTTTTATCCTTTCTAATCTTACTTCTTTTTTCTGGCTCCCTCTTTAATGAAATATAGAAAAAACAACTTCTTTCATTAAAAAATTTCTTACAAATATATTAGAAATAATAAAACAAGAATACATCAAATGAACATTACAAGTAATTATAAATTAAATAATCAAAACTTTTTTTTGATTTGTTTTCTGTAATCATTATATGAAAATGCAACTGTTATGTATTTATTTCTATAAAAATAATATTTTGTGTGAGATAATTAAGTTATTCATTAGAAATGTAGCTTTATAAAAGATTTTAGCTATAAACAAATATTTTGTTTTAATAACTGAACATTTATTTTTGTAGATGCTGGCAGAAATAAATTAATGGAGAAACCAATTTTATCATCATTAATGAATATTCTTGGAAAAAATATAACTGAAGATGTTATGGAATCACTTTTAGAACTATTTGGTAATCTTGCTGAATGTGGTAAGTTTGTTTATAAATGTCAGTTTGTTAAAATTTGAATTAATTTTCAATATAACCAGAAAAATTGTCAAAATTTCAGATAGTGTTAAACTACAATTAGCTGAATTAGGCTTATGTGATCATTTACTAATTATTTTAAAAAGAAGTCAAGGTAAACCTGGAGAAGAACACCAAAGTATTGTAAAAATGGTTTGTGACCTGGTTGTGCTTATATTAACTGGTGGTATGTTTCAATTTTAATTAAACAGCTTAAAACTAAATTATTTAAATGATACTTTTTATCTCTACTATATTTTATTTTCTGAAGGAATTTTTTTAATAACTATGATACTTCCTTTATTATTGAAGGCAAAAAATTTCAACTAACAAGGAGAGCCTACGGCTTTGGGGTAACGGATTTTGATGATCTTTGATGTAGAGGTAGTACACGATGTGAGTGTACTACCTGTAAAATACTAAAGTGCAATACTCAAATATAATCGAGAAAATCGAACTTAAAGTTTTGTTAGCACTTTATATATAAATTATACGTATTTCTATTCGAGCGTCCTGTGGCAGAGTGGTAACGAGTCTGATTCGTAAGCTTGAGTTCTCGGGTTCGATTCTCGCGTATAATTTTTTTTTTAATTCATAAATACTTATAATGTATTTATTTATTTACTCATTCATTTATTTCTTATTATTTATTTATTTTAATTTAATTTCTACTATTCCAAGTCTAATATTTTTATACTTTTGTTGACAATAAC
>NW_019386008.1:69987-84628 GCF_000671375.1 Centruroides sculpturatus | reverse complement strand
AAATCATTAATAAAAGCAAAACCATAAACCTAAATGATGGAATGGAGGTTAACAACGTGTGGGGGGGGAATGAGAGGAGCTAATGGGAAAGAAAATAAAAAGAGGGGGAAACGGTCTAAAAATGACTTAGGGGACATAACATCAACACTGGGCAGATGTCGATCTAAAACTAAAAACAGGTTAGTTAACTATTGAATAAATATATCCAAATAACTATTGTAGTAATTTACCGTTGTAATAATTGAATTTACCAAATTATAGAAATGTAAAAACACCTGAAGAGGGGTGCAAATTACACGAAAATATTGCACCCGAAATGTATAGTAAATAAATAAATAAAGAATACGAATAAAAGATTTTGTCTCTGATTAAATGCGGTCCAGGCAAAAAAACGGTGGTTATTTCTGTACAATTAACCCATGAAGTTTCATCAATTTTGAGGAAATATTTTTGAAAAATTGATTTTTTAAAAGGAATATAAAGAAAACCGCACCATGGATATATACATATCTATTACTTATAGCAGATTATTTTTTTATTTTGCACAAACAAAATAAATATATTAATAAATGTAAAAACAAGAAGAATTATATTTCAGAAATGAGTTTTAATGTAAAATTATAACAACTAGCTCTGGTCCAATATACCTCTGGTCAGCACATCGCGACCAGAGGTATGTCAGAAATAACACAGGACAGGTAAATGGGTTTTTTCAAAGATTCATTTGTCAAAATTTGATTTCTCAATGTTCACATTTCCAACTTCTTAGCAAGCTACCCATGTGCTAATCTTGCACTAGCACCTGCTTGTAGAAAGAGTGTTGCCATTTTGTATTTTATTTTCACTCAGTTCTCAGTCTCCTGAGTACCTACAAGTCTGATTTTTTTTTTTTTGTTTGATGCGTGTGATTTGGGCATCAAGTACTCTGTGCCAAATTGCAATTCCTGACATATAAACTTCTTCATATCTCTAAGATGTCCAGCCATTACAGCACTGTGATTTTATAAATGAGATAATCTCGTCAAAGACAACTACATTTTATAATTCACATTTTGTACAAAATTACATTACATAAAAGAAGGACAAATAAATAGCAACAATATAAATATAAAATTGTAAAATCAATAATATAAAAGTTTATTGTATTTATATGAAAATATAATAAAAATAATGTAAAAGTAAAATATAATATGTAAAAAAATTCATAAATTTAAAAAATAAAAAAATTAAAAAGCATACTATATTACTGAATTATATAAAGTACATTTACAAATTCTTTTGTATTGTGAAAAAATATAATTTAAGATATGGTTCACTGAACTAAAATTAAATGCATTATGATATAAATATGATCTGTGGGATATGGAAATCAGTAAAAAGGAGTGTAAGCATGTTGTATTATGCATTCTCCTATCGGGTATTCACAGATTGAACCATTTATTGTTTATTATTTCATTAAAATATTTAAAACATAATATACGGTCAAAATATTTTATTCTTTCCATTAATTCAGATAATCAGAGTCTAACATGAGCTATATCTGGATTAGAAGTGTATGGCAAGTTACTGAATTTATTTAACAGTAAATATACTTTATGAATTTCCTTGACAAGGAGTTAGGGAGCAGCCATTGATCATATTGGAAGGCAATAGTCTATACTAGACTGAAAATTTGTCTTCCTAGTATTCCCAGTAAAAATATGTATTCCCAGATTGCCATATGTATCAACATATCTTAATGTATCTGTTTTTATATTAAATGGGGAAAGATAAGGATTATGTTTAAGTGACTAGCACAATACTATTGTTTTTTGAATGTTAATATTTAAATTAACTTTGGAAAATACTGATGATAATATGTTAAGATTGGATTGTAAAACTGAAGGATTTTGATATAATAATTTGATATCATCAATAGGCCAGGGGTGGCAAAATTTGAGCCCACATGCCATATAGTAAGCATACTTAGCTTTAAAGATGTTTATTCTATGTTTCCAAAGTTTTAGACTTTGAATAGCAATATTTAAATAAATTAAACAAATATGTTTTAATTAGAATAAATGTAAAAAAGCTGACTGAAAAAAGAATGATTAAAACAGTTTTATACTTGGAAAGTTTTGAATATGATAGTAAAAATATTTTCAAGGATTTTTAAATTATTATATTTACTAAATAATTAAACAATGTTAAAACATTATACTATATATGCATATACAAAATGTATGTAATTTGCTTATCAACCCTGTTTTGAACTTTGACACCTAGGAGGTTGATACCAACACCATTGGAAAACACTACTATAAGTGAATAAATAATTGATTTAAATGCTTCCATTTCAAAGTGCATAGTGAGATAAAGGTGCTTTGGGGAACCAAAAGATATAACATAAGTGCAAAGCTAAAGTGTTTTGTAATTGAGAAAGGGAGAAAGTACCATGCAGAAAATATCTAATGTATAATTGCAAAAAATACACAAGTGAGAAATACATAAATAGAATTCAGCTGTGTATGTATGTATTGTACTATACATATATACATATATTAATAATGTATTTTCTTTACAGAATTCTTTCATTAGCATTATGTTAATAAACTTAAAATGTTTTTGATATTTTCATTTCATAAATTCCAAGTTTTTACATTATGATTACTTATATTCTGATTATCTACATTATATTTACATAATAAAATGTAAAACAAAATTGGAACAATAACACTTTGTCAGGAAAAGGTTATGTCTTTTGTTATTTACACTATATTTAGTTAATATAATTAAATTACAAATTTAAAAGTTATGTTTATTTATAAAAAAAATAATAATAATTCTAAATTTTAGATGCTAGCATGGATTATCTATATAATAAAGGCCAAGGCAGCATTTATAAAGAAAGTTTAATGTGGTTAATGTCTACTGATGACAATTTACAAATAGCAGGCTCTTTGGCTGCTGGTAATTTTGCTAGAAAAGGTTAGATAATGCTTTTATTTTTTAAATAATTGTACTTATATTACAGTATACAGTAATTCCTTTCAATAAACACTTTTTTTTTTTTAAATCAGGTATAGTTGTATTAATATTAAATAATAATTGAAACTTCTTTCAAAATGCATATATATTTATTAAAGTCAAATTATTATATATGAATAATAATCATTTTTCATGTGTCTACCAATGAAAATATGCTAAATATTTTAGTATCTAGTTATCTAAGAGTTGTAATTTAACTCTTTTAGTTATTAAAATTGTGTATTATATTTGTATAATACAAAAATTGTTTATTATTTTTAATTAAATTATATTACTATCATTTTAGATGAACATTGTATTCAAATGGTAAAAGATGGTGTTCCAAAGCATTTATTATTACTTTTACAAAATCATTCCGGAAAGGATGGCGATATTAGACTTCAGCATGCCATACTATCTGCACTTAGAAATTTATCAATTCCATGTAAGGTTTTTACTATTTTTTTGAAAATTAAAGTAAAATAAGTCCATTTGTGTTTGCTGGTTTTCTATTTTTTTAATTAATATAGATAGGCTTTTGAAAAGTTATCTGCATAATTCACAGATAATATTATAAAATGCCAGTTGGGAATTTAAATTTAGATTCAAGTATGATATCCATTGTGCTTGAGGTTTTATCAGATATATCAAAGAGATATTAAGAAGAATGTCTTCAGATGAAAAAATTAAGGTGACAATGAACATCATGGTCAAATTTTTCAGATTATTATTTTTTCAACTAATGCATAGACCTACCAATTGCATTCTAGCTGTCAAAGGTGTAACTATAATATACTTCAATGGGAATGGAATATACTGATAGCTAATTGGATGATGAAAATGTGCCTCACTTTCTTTTTCCATCTATTAACTCACTCATTAAAAATAAATATAATGATTATTAGAGTATGATATTCTCTTTTCAGCAAATTATTTGAAAAAGGACCTGACAAGGAAGATTTTTAATTTTTGTGTAATTTTTTTGTGATATTTTTTTGTGATAATCTTTTCTTGTCAGCTCATTTTCAAACAGTTTCTTCAACATGAAAAAACATATTTAATCATATTAAAATATCAGAATATAACCAATGCAAATCCTCAGTCAATCTCCTTATTGTATTAAGGATTAATATACAGCATTTTTCATACAATATTTTATTAATTAAATATATAACATACAAAGCAATGACATAAATGGTATAGTTTACTATGCAACAGTTCAGAAATAAAAATGAATTGTTTTGTACCCAAGTATTGAGATCTAGCATTATTTAACATTTATGTAAACACCCTATCTCTTGCAATATATCATAATTATCTGCATACCTATCCACTCATATCTGCATTACATAATTTAAGGACAACTCCTAAGTCAGTGTTTTTCAACCTTTTTCTAACAATGACATTCAATCTGGTAATTTTTTCTTGTGGCACCCTTGAAGTATTGTTGCAGTACTCTAGTGTGCATCCCAATTGAAAACCACTGTGCTAAGTGATAGGATCTATATAGGATTCAAACCAGATTTACCTATGATGATATATATGATAAAATGATACCATTTCATGTGATCATGTAGCTAATGAAAACTTTATGAACATGGTCATTAATGTTAAAGGAGAATAATTATATCAATGATTTTTTTTAACATACATGAAGTGATTAATTTAAAAAATTTAATTGAACATAACTGAAATTTTGAAACAGTTCTGAAAATTTACTTCTCTTTTAGTTAAAACCTAAAAAGTATCCAAAAATGATTCTTGATTAAGAATCTTAGAAAGTCAGTCATTTGTGATGAGTGCTATTTTGGACTTGCATGATTGGCAAAATATAGATCATGTGCCACATATGAAACTTTGATTCTGATCAGCTATGTTTGATATCTTTTGATGCTTATTCCTTAATATAAATATAGATGTTCATTTTTGGTTTTAGTTAGTAGGCCTATTACAAAATATGAAATAAAAGTAATTAAAATATTATATAATAAATGAACATTATTTTAAAAAATCCTGTAATTTTTTGAGATAAAATTTATTCTGATGAATATCTTTAAATAAAACATTATAAATATCAGTCATTTTATTTCTGTTTTAACATAAAGTTTTCAGTGTTTTGTGCTGTGCAAAGATGGAAAGAAATGATTGTGTATAACATTAAGTCAAATTAAGTAAATTGCAATTATACAATTTTTGAAGTTTACATGTGATTGAATTTTTTATTGATTTTTTAAAATTTGATAAAACATTTTCTTGCTTATTACTGTTTTTAATATTATTATTATTAAATATAATTTATAATTTTAAATCAGATATTTTGTAATTTTACAGTACAAAACAAACCACTTTTGACAGAACTTGGTGTAGTGGAAAAAATTCTTCCAATGGTTGATGTAGAAACATTTCCAGTTGTATTTAAATTACTAGGAACTATTCGAATGTTAGTTGACAAACAAGGTAATGAAGGAATTGTGCTGTGTCATTTAAAAATATATATATATAAGTATGTGTGTGTATGTGTGAAGATGCTTTTAATTTACATAAAAAGCTTAACCAACTAACAGTGATCTTGGAAGTGTAGAAAGCAAATAATCCATTGAAACTTTTGCAAGATAAGTATAGGGAGATATGCACTCACGATACACAAATATAGGGGTAGAACACATGTTGTATTTACAGTTAACATAACCATACTCACAAATTTCTAATACAAACACTAGAAATTTATGATGTCATGTGATTCTGTGTGACAGAAACAGCATAAGACATTGGTATGGTGTGTGTAAAACGAAAATCGAGGTATTGGTGTTTGAACAAACATGCAAGCCAATGAATTCTGAAGCTTACTGTGATGTCACCTGCAGGGTATAAAAGCATCTGTCAAGTGGAATTCAACAAAGCTTGCATTCTTCCATTTTCTCCCTCATCTGTGAACACATACAGGTATTCTGTTGCAGGTATTGGCTTGCCTGCTTCCCATTGTTCAAACACCAATATATCTGTTGTTTTTTGTTTTACATACAGTTCCAATGCCTTATGCAGAATCTCATGATATCATGAATTCCCAGAATTTATATTGGAAACTTTTGAGGTACAATTGTATTAACTGTAATCATGACGTGTTCTGTCCATATTTTGAATCATGAATGCATATCACCCTACTTATCCTGCAAGAGTTTCAATGGCTTCTTTGCTTTCTGCACACCCATGATTGCTGTTAGTTGGTCAAGTTACTTTATGATCACTTTGTATAGCATTTCTTCTAATTTTTATGAATTTTTTGGAATGTCCTCAAAAATATCCCATCAAGTTATAAAGAAACAACAGTGAGTAATGTCTGAGTTTACATCTTTTAAATTTGTGAGGTAAACCAGACAGTAAGATAATAACAATAATGCATTGATGGAGTTTGAATAAGCATGTACCATACTTTCTGGCATATAAGATGACTGGGTGTATAAGATGACCCCCAACTTTTACAGTTAAAATATAGAGTTTGGGATATACTTGCCGTATAAGACCTACCCTTCTTTCACCAAATAAAAATAAAAAAAAAATCAGATTTGATTTCAATATGGTAATTTTAATTCAAATGCTTATAACATTCAGGTACTTAGCAAGTAAACTGTCACTTATAAACATAAGGCTGTTTGTCATCAAACATGTAAACATAAAACAGTGCAAGTGGATTAAACATTTCCAAATTCACTCTAAAGCTGAAAGGAAGGATAAGACAATAAACCCATGGGAGCTTCCGTGCTGTTTGTTTTCTAAGCTGTCAACCAAACTGGAACTGATGATGATAGGAGGAAGATAACGAACAATAGAGAGAGAGCAAGTGCCTTGAAAGTTCCTGGCAAGTTAGCAATGCCCATCATAACTGCAAGCTACGGTATTTTTACAGGTTTTGCTGGCATAACAGTTTCCCTTTAAAAACCTTCAAAATTCTTCTTTTCGTCATTTGATATCATAAGTACATCAATGACATCTTGTGATACATTTGTAAGGCAGTCATCATATAGATAGAATTCTGTATCAGATGGTGTGGTCTCAGATTCGGCTTCTTCTTCATCTTGCCACAAGTAGTCATACTCCATACCATCTAATGAATTTGATATGCCACACTTTTTGAAAGACTTGATTACTGTTTCTGCATCAATATCATTCCAGGCTTTTATGACAAACTGGCACAAAACATCCAACTGTGGAGCACACGTTTCCTCCTTTTGTGAATGACTTTTTGCCGCTAACCAGCCATTCATTCCATTGTTCTCGAATGCGATCTTTAAATGGCTTGTTTAGGCACACATTCAGTGGCTGTACCAACTATGTCAATTCTGCAGGAATAACTACCGCATCTGTGTTTAGTCTTGTAAACCTTTGCTTGGTGCTGGGAGTGAAATGAGCCCTGAACATATCCCACACCAGTCGACTTCGTTTTTGAATAAGTCCACTTGGTTGCCTGCTACATACATTATCAAGCCATATCTTTACCCCTTCTTCATTCAGCCATCCTTTTTCATTCACATTTATAAAACAACCAACAAGGAACTTGAGTTTCGGCATTGTTTTTCGTTTAAAGATAATCATTGGTCTCAGTTTGGTGCCATCAGCTGTGCATCCTAGTACCACTGTAAAACTGGACTTCTGATGTCCTGTTGTTTTCATTTAAATTTGTTTTTTCACCTTTTTGATGGACAATTTTATTTCCAACCATATCAAAATTCATTGGAGTTTTATCCATATTTCTAATACTACTTAATGCATAGTTTAGTGCGCTGTTGTATTATGTATCAATGGTCAACTAATTACTTTGCTATCAAGATCTGCAGGTAATTTTTGGGCAATTTTCGTCTTTTGCCTCAGTATCATATTATGCCTTGCCATGAATCTAGTACACCAAGATACAGTGGCCTTAAATCTGTTGCTTTGATCTGAGTTAGATTTGGCCCACTGAAGTGCAAACGAACGTATTTTATTTCATGTCACTACATAACCATTTTAGTGATGCTCATTCACCATGTCTGCTACATGTTTTTCTAATTCTGGCCAATGTGGAGTGCCTCTTCTTAATGCAAACTTACCCCTTGGCATACTCTTCAATGCTTTTTCATTTGCTTTCCAGTCCCAAACCATCTTTTGTGTTACTCCATATTGTCTTGCAGCAGTGCAGTTATTATGTTCCATGGCAAAGTTTCCAACTTTAAGTTTGAAACTGGCTTCATATTTCTTTCTTCTTGCTGGTGGAGCCATGATGAGGACATTTTTATAATGGTCCGCCCTTGTATCCTATTACTGTATCTCCTTCTCTGCCTCTCAGATCTTGCACATGCATGCCTGCGCTGCTTCACAGCAGTCCTCAAGAGCGAGATCTGAGAGGCAGAGAAAGAGGTATGGTAATAGGATACATATAAGGGCAGGCCAGATGGGTGAAAGATGCATGTTTTTCTGGGCATGGCACCGCTCTATCTCTATCCATACTTCAGACGTCCCAGCCGACTGCAGCACCTGTCCTGTAAGACGAGACCTGACTTTTGAGAATATTTTCCTGGGTTAAAAAGTCGTCTTATATGCCAGAAAATACGGTAGTTTTTTCATACAAAAACTGATTGATAGATTATTGAAACAGTACAAATAAAAATATGCAAATGAAGTTCTTCAATATTAACAGACATTAATAACATGTCTGTTACAATTGCAGAAAGTTGCCTAATCAATTAGAAGCACAGTGAACACATACATATTTTAAAAATTTTGAATAGAACTTAAAATTACTTATATTTTTATTAAGAGAATTATTAATTTCTGATCATTCTTTATTATTATAGCTTTACATGAATAACTCTTTTCCCCTGGGTGGGATATTTTTTTGTTTTGTTGCATTTTGTACATAATCTATTTTTGTATTATGTTGTTATATTTTACTTTCTGTTGAGGTGCACTGATTAAGAATCAAAGATATATATATATAAACTGTAAATTGTATTAATTAACACTAGGTTGGTTTGGTTGATATTTTTTGGTACAAGAGCCATAATACTAAGACATTTATCTTTAAGTTCATTGAACAAAATAAAGAAGCAAATAATATTATTATTTGGAATTATTGGAATATATATTAGATAAAATCCTAAATTTTTAATGTACTCTTTGGGTCTTTCATTGTATTAGTATTGTAGTTTTTGAATCTTGCTGTTAGAGAACTTTTTAGATAATTTGATTATGCACCATATTTACCTGGTCTAGCCTTACATAATTTTCTAAAACTGAAAACTGTTGTGAAAGTCCATACATTTTTATATCATTCTAAAGTTTATTAAGAAAAATTTTAGAAATGTTTTGAGCAACACTGACTTAGTAAACATGGTTTCTATCATTAATATCAATCAGCAACAAGAAAATTATTTGAAAGATGCTATAAAATATTTGTGAGATAATATAATTTGTACAGAAAAGTTCAGGAAATTAATTGTTACATTGTTTTCCATAAATTAAAAATTAAAGTTGATTCTGAAGAAATATCCAAATATTGAAAACAAAAAGATTTTATTGCAGCTGATCTTCATTATCAGTGACAAAATAATGTGGAATAATTTTGGATATAAAATCTGTTTTATATGTATATATAAAAGACTGATTTCAGAATGTGGTTATTTTATATATGATTTGCAATCAGTTTGAATCTAGAACTTACACTGAAATTTATTGATCAGGATATT
The DNA here is from genome assembly GCF_000671375.1 of Centruroides sculpturatus. Classification (NCBI taxonomy): domain Eukaryota; kingdom Metazoa; phylum Arthropoda; class Arachnida; order Scorpiones; family Buthidae; genus Centruroides; species Centruroides sculpturatus. The sequence continues at coordinate 74,903 of NW_019386008.1, read as the reverse complement.
ATCTAATAAATGAACTAAAATGTAAAGTTTGAAGAATCTGAAGATGTTCAAACTCAAGCTAGAATAATCAGATGACTTCATTTAAACTTTTCCACAAACAAAAGTTTTTGAGTGATTTTAACAAAAAATATAAGATATAATGAAGAGCAACCTTATTTATAACCACAAGAAATAATTGGTATCACTGAATAAGCTGTTTGAAAAGCAATAATTAACTGAAAATTAATTGTATTTTAATCTTTCAGTATAAGCACTTTATGTATCTTTTATAATATACAGCAATATTTGCCAATATAGTTTTTATAGTAGGAAATCTCTGATGTCTGTTCTGTCAATCCATCAGTCCAAAAAAAGAAGCATGTCATTTGATGCTTATTTTACATAATTTGCATTCATAAACAATAAAATTATGACATTTTACTAATAAGTTTAGATGTCATTTAAAATGTTTCTAGGAGTAAGCTTCTCTGGAGAATATTAGAGAAATACTTCCATAAATATCATTCAAGTAATATTTTTGGCAATATTTTGTTTTAGTTATGCATTTCTTTAAATAACTATATAGCTATCTTGAAATATGCATGCTCTTTGTGACATTGTTTGTTTTAGAAATCAGATCAGATAAATACAGTGAATACTCAAATTTTGTCTAAAAGATTTCTTAACAGTGAGCATATCAAAAGTTACAATAATGTTACAATGCAAAATCCAAAGATCAAATGAAAATTTAGAATTTCTTCCAATATATATTCCAATATTTTCATCTTAACAGAATAATGTCTATCTTCTAAATTAGTTGAATAGTATTTAAATTAAATGTCATTAATTGTATACATTTTGAAAATGCACACACTTTGTTATGCAATAAATTTATTGAAGAAACAATGTTTTTGATAAATTCTTGATCTAGACTTTAACCTATTAATTAAAACATACAGTTTAAGGATGATAGTATATTTATCTGAATATATTTGTTTTTCACAGTAAATTTTACTAGACAAAATTTGTAATTACTTTTGAATTGAAGCCCAGCTAAAAATACTTTAATATGATCTTATTTTATTAACTTCCCTCCCAGTGAGCATGCTTGAAATATTTTAGTGTCATTAATGTCAGTTTTAATAAGAATTATTTTTATATTTGATAATTTATTTTTTTTTCTGTATCATTATATAAACTTTAATGTTGATATTCTTAAAAATATATGTTTAAGTACTTATTTTTACTGGTATTTTATGCATAATACCATTATCATTTTGGAGAATTTTTTGGTGTGGAAGTCAGTGTATATATAATAATATAAATGATAACATCTCAAAGCCCGAGTAGTAACAATAAATAAATGTCGGGCTATAATAAGGCTAAGTAAATGATTGGTATAAAGTAATTTGACACTAGAGGTAGATGTTAGTTGCCATCTCTTAAGTAAATTAATAATTATAATTAAATAAATTTAGAACCTTCTGGAAAAAAGAACTGGCCCGGGACGGGGCTTGAACCCGCAATCTCCGCTTGCCATGTGGTGCGCTTGCTAGTTATGCTTGCCAGTTATAGCCTGATATTTAGGTGATCGTTTGGTGATTTATTGTTACTACTCAGGTTTTGAGATGTTATCATTTATATATATATATATCTCGCCGGGTAATGCGATAGCTGGCTGAGTGCCATTGTGGAGATGGTCTTAGGCCGTGGGCGATGGAGTCGTCCCGTCAGTGCCGTATTTAACCAAGTAAGGTTATATCTAATGTAATATACTTCTGGAAGCGAAGACTCGCTCAGGGTTCGGGTGGAGTAACTGGCAAGTTCACCGCACAGCAAGCAGAGGTTGTGGGTTCAAGCTTGTTAATGGCTTTAGTAGCTGTGGCTAAAATTTGTAAATTAAGGGAGGGACCTTTACAAGAGATAGTTTATGGTTTTTTGTAAGTGATACCCTATCTTATGTCTTATTAATAACTCTTTAATTGATCTTCCCTCTCCCTGTCCTGGGCCAGTTCTTTTTTCCAGAAGGTTCTAAATTTATTTAATAATTTATTTATTTAATTATAATTATTAATTTACTTAAGAGATGGCGCCTAACGTCCACCTCTAGTGTCAAATTACTTTATACCAATCATTTAATTAGCCTTATTATAGCCCGATATTTAGGGGATCGTTTGGTGATTTATATAATAATAGTTTTTTCAGTAATTATACTAATTAATATATTCAATTTAAAAAAAAATTAAATGTATAAAAATTTTAAGAAATAGGATGCAAGATAAATTAGCTTTATAAAATAAACAGAAATCCTAATATAGATACACCATTGACTTTTCTTTTATCCTCAGTTTTAGAGTGTGCTTTGTTGGATGAGCAGATAACATAATAATGATTCAGTAATACATCTTTGACCATTAATTATGTGCATCTCATGTCTCTAAAGCATCATAGACTGTTAGAAATACTCAGTTTTGTAAAAACAATTGAAAAAATGTAAATATTTAGTTTAATTCTTATCTTATTAATCCAAATATTTTTAGCAAGCAATTTAATTTACTAGTTTATTATTTATAAGAAAATTTTCTCAAAAGTGACTACTTAAAGCATTAATAAACTGTCCTAAAAAACATTCATCATGTGCAATGCCATATATGATCATCTAATAATTGACTCAGACAATTGCAGGAAATTCAAGTGCAATCTCTTATAATTTTGTTCAGATTACAGGAAGTGTCACATATTCTCAATTGCCAGAAAAATCAATGGTATATCTGTATTTATAATTTAAATATTTCTAATAAAATACTTCCAATTCAAATATATTTTAAAAGAATGAGATTAAAATTAAAAGAAAATAAACAATCAAAAATTTAATTAAGCACTATTGAATTATTATGATTGTTTATCCCCCAAACCAAGTCTCAAAACTTTTATCTCAGAACTTCAGTTTCAAGTTTAAAGCAGTTTTTTTTAAAACAACTTTTGTTTTCTTTGTATATGTTACAGGCTATTTATTAAAAAAGATATGCTTTTTTATATAAGGCAAGCATGCTGTTTATATACAGACTGTTATTGTTAGACAGCATAAAAAAGTGAATTGGAGTCAGTCAAATATGATGTCATTAATTTTAAGACCTTTTTGATGACTTAACCTCTCTCCCTCACATTTTATTACCAAACTTTAGACACCCCCATACTGATATCACATATTATCTGCAACTCTCCTGATATTAAAATAAGTATTTCTGTAAAACAGGTCTATAGTATATTAATTTATTCATATTTCCTATAAAAATGAAGCTTATTTTAAAAATAGGTCAATAGAAGAAAAAAATGAAATTCACTGATTTACCACAGAAGAAGAGTCTGATGACATTGTACTGAGTAATTGTAGATTAAAATTAATTTGTTATATATCTGTATACCTTTCAGTGGTATCTGTACAATTACAGATAAGCCTAAACTTATCTGTAATTGTAAAGATTAAATTATTTTGATTGTCCTTTCATATTTTAAAAGTTCTAAAAGAGTGCTTCCAACAAAGCATATTTAATAGAGCTCTTCTACTAAAGTTCAACTATTTAATTAAATTGTGTGATCATTGATCACAATATTTTTGCATAATGATTTTGGTAAAAAATTATTTTAAATAGGAAAATTTTTGAGCTTTTTTAGGACATCATCATTCTACTAATATCCCACTCCTTGTCACAAAATTATATATTCTTATAAAATTATAATAAATATATTACACATTTTCCTCCCTAGTGTATATGTCATATTTGAATGACCCTATTCATCAAATGATCTAATCTTTTTATAGATGGCAATATTCTTGCCAAGCCATTTGGTGAAACATTAACATTATTTATTAACAAATATTAAAATGAAATATAAAATTGTCACATATTGTTAATTATTTAATTTTGCAGTTTAAACTACTTATTTGATGCTTAGAGTACCATAATATTTGATTTTTGAGACAAAAACATTTATTGGTTTCACTCTTTTTAGACTTGTGGTAATATTTCTTAAAAATGTTGAAAATGACCAATAGACTGTACTTTATCAGAAGAATACAGCAATACTTCTCTATATAGATAAACATATATTCAGTATATTGAGCAGACAGATTGAATTCAAATTAGCAATAATACAGTAGAACCTTGTTTTAATGGATCCTGGAACAATAGATTTCTCAAAATAATTGATTTTTTCCCAGATTCTGCCAATTCAATGTAATTTACTTCCTTTCAGCAGATCTGTAACTTGGAATAACAGATTTTCTTTTCTAGCCCCATCTATTGTAAACTTTGCATTTTGTTTTTTGTTTTTTTTTCAATATTTAGTTAATATTTAGTGTTTCTGAGAATTTGTAGAGCTCAATGATGCAATTGTTACATATGGGATTTGTACTGTACAATTGAAGAATTATATGAAGAGAGTCAGTGGGCTGATACAATTGAGGAGGGAAGAGCCCAGTCTTGATCATGGTCCAAGTGTAGTGCCAAAATTTAGTGAGGCCATTGAGTCCTTTCAACTTTGTGATGTGTTTCAGCATAAATGAACAGGCTGTACATGACATTGGTAATATCAGGCAGCTGTTATATTCAATAAGCAGAAAAGCAGCATTGAAACAAACCAAGATGGATGAGTTTTTTAACAAAATTGTGAAGTCAGTTGAATTGCTGATGAGTACAGGTAACCCCCGTATAACACGGTAGTTACGTTCCAAAAAATTGCCGTGTTATGCGAATCCGTGTTATACGAAACAAAGAACTAATACGAAAAGGAGGGTTAGGTTCCAAAAATTAAAAAACATGCTAGTATATTTTCATAATTAAGATAAATATCTTCATTAAAATTTTTAAGTGATACATATTAATATAAATTAAACAATGTTTTCTTCGTCATCACTAAAAACACTATTAATTAAC